>NW_027405968.1:0-1810 GCF_003265705.2 Callorhinus ursinus | reverse complement strand
GGGACTCGATCCCGGGACTCCAGGATCATGACCTGAGCCGAAGGCAGTCGCTTAACCAACTGAGCCACCCAGGCGCCCAAACAATGTGCCCTTGAGCACCTTCCCCCATTCCCCCCCAACCCTGAATCTGGCAACCAGCAATCTGTTCTCAGTATCTGTGCGTTCAGTATTTTTTTTTTTTCCACGTGGAATGTCCATGAACATCTGGTATTTGTCTTTCTGTGTCTGAGTTACTTAGCATAATGCTCCCAAGGTCTCTGTTTCTATGTCTGCTTACTGTGAATAATGCTGCCGTGAACATGGGAGTGCATCTATCTTTTTGAGGTACTGTTTTTGTGTTCTCCAAATAAATCCACTGTAGAGCAATTCCGGGGTCATGTGGTAGTTGTATTTATTTTTTCCAGGAACTTCCATACTGTTTGTCACAGTGGCTGCACCAATTTACATTCCCACCAACAGTGCACAGGGTCCCCTTGTCTACACACCCTTGACCATACCTGGTGTCTGTCTCTGGGACGACTGCCATTCCAACAGTTGTGAGGAGATAGCGCATTACGGGTTTGACTTACGTTTCCCTGACGACGATTAGTGATGTTGAACAACTTTTCCTGTGTCTTTTGGCCACTTGGGTGTCATCTTTGGAAAGTATCTATTCACATATTCTCCCCATTCTTTATACAGGTTTTTTTGTTTGTTTTGATTTGTAGGAGTGTTTTGTGTATTTTGGATATTAGCCTCTTCTCACACATATGTTTTGCAGGTTTTTTTTTTTCTCATTGGGTAGGTTGCCTTTTAAGTTTTGATGGTTTCTTTTGCCGTGTAGAAATTTCAGTTTGATGTCGTTCCACTTGTTTATTTTTGCATTTGTTGCCTTTGCCTTTGGTGTCCGATCTGAAAGACTCTTTGCCAAAACCAATTGTCAAGAAACTTACGACCTGTGTTTTCTTCTCGGAGGTTTATGGATTCAGGGCTTATATTCAAGTCATTCATCCATTTAAAATTTTTGTGTGTGCTGTAAGAAAGTGATCCAGTTACCTTCTTCTGCATTTAGTGTCCAGTTTTCCAGTACCGTTCGCTGAAGAGACAGTCCGTTCCCCGTTGCATATTTTCTACTCCTGGGTTGTAAGTTAAGACCATGTATGTGTGGGTTAGTTTCTCAGGTTTCTTTTTCTTCTTCTCCTTCCCCTTCTCCTCCTCCTTCATTTTTTTGTTTTACAGTTTATTTTTTGGGAAAATATTTTTCCTGTCGGAATATATGCAGTGTGGACTTTATTGATTACATATTCATACTATTTGTTAGGACATTTCTCTGACGTGTGTTTTTGTAAATGACTTGCCGGATGTATAGCTTTCAACAGGTTTAACATTTGGGCAGAACTACTCAAAATGTTATATTCTTCCCTCAGATAGGAGATTGTGTTTGTCTTTTGTGATGCTATCAGTTGTGATGACTGATATTTCTGTTTCTTTTCCATGATAGGTTTATTAAAGTGATTTTAATATTTCTTAAAAACGTGGATTCTAAATCACTCTTATTTAATAATATGTGTTTATATAAAACAAGTTTAAAGAAATGCATTTATTGGAATCAGCTGTTGAAACAGGACATAAATATTAATTCCCGTTCAGAGTTAATAATAATTATATCAGAGCTAAGTCTAAATATACCTTTAATGTACTGACTCTAATGAGTAAACTTTGCCAAAAGTGCTTTGATTGTCATTTCTTGAGCTTTCTATTCTGTTCCCTTGACCTGTGTGTTTCTAGGCCAGTACCATACAGTTTTGATGACCACAGCTTTGTAATCTAG
>NW_027405967.1:0-1810 GCF_003265705.2 Callorhinus ursinus | reverse complement strand
GGGCCCAGTGGACTTTGGGGCCACAGAGCAGTTGGCTGTGGTGAGGGAATGTGGGGGACTGGTCAGGTGCAGAGCCATGGGTCTCATGTACATCCGCTGCACGGCTGGTTCTCCATACAGGTGCTGCGTGCAGGTCCCCGTTGCACACCTGGACATGACCTACCTGGCTGGCCCTCTCGGTGGGGAGGCCTGGGTGCCTGGTGCACCTGTCTCCCACCTACCCCTCGAGGAGGGGCCACGTTGAAGCCTTTCCATGTCCAACCCTCAGGGACAGTTGGGAACCTGGGTCAAGGGAGTTAGGCACTGGTCCAAGACAAATGAGGGTTGCAAAGCCCAAGGAGCAGGGCTGCTCTCCAGTCCTAGGCCAGCCCCAACCCTCCCATGAGGTTCGCTTTGTGGGTTAGAGCCCCTCAGATCCTCGGGGAGAGCTACCCACCATGTCCCATATGGGGACATGACCTTGGCATCCCCAGGCATGTAGAGGCATGCTCACGTGCAAACCCACCCACACACACCCCTCTGACTGCTCCGCTGGGATCAGAAGGGGAGGACAACCTGGGAGCGAGGTGGGGGACAAGGGGGAAAGAAGAAAGAGTTTGGAGACAGCTGGGCCATGGGGCAGGGCATCAGGGCTCCTGGCAAGGACCCGGATCCAGAGCATGGGGAGGGGAGACAGGCCAGGCGGAAGTTCAGGGTTCCCCAAGGTACTCAGGGTGTTGCCAGGGCCCTGGGAAAAGGCAGGGTCTGGGTTCCGGTGTCCACCACCACCCTGGGCATTTGGGAGTAGGAAGAGATACCCACCCCCAAGTCCGGAGGGCTATAGCACAAAAGGCCTCAGCTAACTCTGCTGTCACTTGGGCTGCAGAGATGCAGTGTCCCAAGGGTCCCACAGGCTTGTAAAAGAGCCTGTTGGCCTTGGATCTCCATCCCCGAACCCCTGTGATCCCAGTCTTGGGAAAATGTTTTCTACCCCCTCGAGGTCCTTCTCAGCAGAGGACAGACTCGGGGCTTGGGGGGCTGAGGATCTGGCTACGCAGAACGTGGCAGAGCACTGGGCCACCAGTCTGGAGACCAAGGTCAGGGCCCTCCTTGTTGCAGCCTCAGGGTCCCCAATTGGAAGAGGATCCGGAATCACTGCTCTGGTCAGGGTGAGGAGGCCTAAGGAAGGAATGGAGCACCAGGGCCGGAGAGGGAAACAGGGACAAGGGAGGCTTCTGAGGTTTCTCACATCGCCCGTGGAACCCACAGATCCTGCTCCTGGGAGAGACACAGACACAGAAACAAGGAAGGAGATAGAGAATGAACACAGGACAGAGGGAACCAGTAGAAGTCACAGACTCGATTAGCTTGGAAATGACATCCCGGCATTTGGTGCCATTCTATTCCTGAGAGCGCCGTCACATAGGCCATCCACCCTGGGGGGAGGGGATTCCACAGGGTTGTGTGACCAGGACTCAGGTGTGCCAGGAGCCACTGTGGGTACTGCCCAGCACATGGGCACAGACGAGGCCCTGGAACCTGAGCCTAACCCTAATGGGAGCCCCTGGAAATCTGTGTTGTGAGAGGACAAGGTCAGAATCAGTTCATTACTACCTTCCCACCGGGGCTGGGACACAGGCAGGAGGGGGGTGGCTTTGCCTGGACCCCAGAGCAATTTCAACCCCCTCTGAGCTGTTTTCCATGCCAAGCCCAGCCCCTGGCTCATGCTTGCATTGTCAAGTATGCACCAGCTTCCTGTGATAGCAGGCATGGAACATGTGTAGAGGTCCTACCCCTGATGGCATCCCTAGAAGTAGAAGCCAGAATACCC
>NW_027405966.1:510-1811 GCF_003265705.2 Callorhinus ursinus | reverse complement strand
TCAGTTTGTTTCCTGAGATTAAGAATTCCTCATATCAGTGAGGTCATGTGATACATGTCTTTCTCTGATTGACTTATTTCACTCAGCATAACACCCTCCAGTTCCATCCACGTCGTTGCAAATGGCAAGATCTCATTCCTTTTGATGGCTGCATAATATTCCATTGTGTATATATACCACTTCTTCTTTATCCATTCTTCTGTCGATGGACATCTTGGCTCTTTCCACAGTTTGGCTATTGTGGACATTGCTGCTATAAACATTGGGGTGTAGGTACCCCTTCGGGTCCCTAAATTTGTATCTTTGTGGTAAATACCCAGTAGTGCAATTGCTGGATCGAATGGTAGCTCTAATTTCAACTGTTTGAGGAACCTCCATACTGTTTAGCAGAGTGGTTGCACCAGCTTGCATTCCCACCAACAGTGTAGGAGGGTTCCCCTTTCTCCACATCCCCGCCAACATCAGTCGTTCCCTGACTTGTTAATTTTAGCCATTCTGACGGGTGTGAGGTGGTATCTCATTGAGGTCTTGATTTGGATTTCCCTGATGCCGAGCGATGGTGAGCACTTTTTCATGTGCCTGTTGGCCATTTGGATGTCTTCTTTGGAAAAATGTCTGTTCATGTCTTCTACCCATTTCTTGATTGGATTATTTGTTCTTTGGGTGTTGAGTTTGATAAGTTCTTTATAGATTTAGGATACTAGCCCTTTATCTGATCTGTCATTTGCAAATATTTTCTCCCATTCTGTCGGTTGTCTTTTGGTTTTGTGGACTGTTTCTTTTGCTGTGCAAAAGCTTTCTATCTTGATGAAATCCCAATAGTTCATTTTTGCCTTGGCTTCCCGTGCCTTTGGTGATGTTTCTAGGAAGAAGTTGCTGCGGCTGAGGTCGAAGAGGTTGCTACCTGTGTTCTCCTTTAGGAATTTGATGGACTCCTGTCTCACGTTTAGGTCTTTCAACCATTTGGAGTCTATTTTTGTGTGTGGTGTAAGGAAATGGTCCAGTTTCATTCTTCTGCATGTGGCTGTCCAATTTTCCCAACAACATTTGTTGAAGAGACTGACTTTTTTCCATTGGACATTCTTTCTTGCTTTGTCAAAGATCAGTTGACCATAGAGTTGAGGGTCCATTTCTGGGCTCTCGATTCTGTTCCATTGATCTATGTGTCTGTTTTTGTGCCAGTAGCATACTGTCTTGATGGTGACAGCTTTGTAATAGAGCTGGAAGTCCGGAATTGAGATGCCGCCAGCTTTGCTTTTCTTTTTCAGTATTCCTCTGGCTATTCGGGGTCTCTTCTGGTT
>NW_027405966.1:0-410 GCF_003265705.2 Callorhinus ursinus | reverse complement strand
GTAATAGAGCTGGAAGTCCGGAATTGTGATGCCGCCAGCTTTGCTTCTCTTTTTCAGTATTCCTCTGGCTATTCGGGGTCTCTTCTGGTTCCATACAAATTTTAGGATTATTTGTTCCATTTCTTTGAAAAAAGTGGATGGTATTTGGATGGGGATTGCATTGAATGTGTAGATTGCTCTAGGTAGCATTGACATCTTCACAATGTTGGTTCTCCCAATCCATGAGCATGGAACGTTTTTCCATTTTTTTGCGTCTTCTTCAATTTCTTTCCTGAGTATTTTATAGTTTTCTGAGTACACATCCTTTGCCTCTTTGGTTAAATTTATTCCTAGGTATCTTATGGTTTTGGGTGCAATTTTAAATGGGATCAACTCCTTGATTTTTCTCTCTTCTGTCTTGTTGTTGGTGT
>NW_027405965.1:0-1811 GCF_003265705.2 Callorhinus ursinus | reverse complement strand
GATGGCCTAGATTCAAATGACCCCCATAAATGCACAGACTGACAACACAATGAGGGAAACAACCTGAAGGCCCCATTTAGTGTTAAAGAAAAATCAAACTCTGGAAGCTGCCAAGGCTCCGGCAATCAGAGTTGTCTTTATACTTCTCTACTTCAATTCATTCATCATCAGGCCCCCGAATAACATTGCACTTCGTGCCATCTCAGAGTTGGTCTTTTGTCTGAGACGTTGAGGGTTCCTTTCAGATCAAAGCGAAAAACCATGCTTGACCAACTATACCCATTAGGATGAAGCAGGGGACGATCCTTAGTCTTACACCTCCATGGGGAACCCTGATCCTCAGACCAAGGCTGTGCCTGACACAGACAATCAACCTGAAAAGAAGGCTTCCAGAATATGGCTTCATTGGCATGGCGACTCACTCCCAGACATTTCTAGCATCTAGAAATACAACCCCGCCGCCTCCTTCGAAGATCCTGGAGGAGGAAAAGGCCAATCATACTTCCGGGAATACTTCCTGAAGTATAAAACTCTGCGAACTGTCACATAGTCAGGGTGTTATTTCCACGCAACAGATTTCAGATGGAAAACTATCAACTGCATGGAGTCAACCGACTTTAACAAGACTGAGTTCACTGATAGTGAAAGCAGCAAAGGAGGATGCTTAGAAAGGCTGGTTTGCTGTGCTGCCCTCAGACTCTTTTGTTCATGGTGTTGGTTTAACCACTTGCAACAGGACCCAGGATTTACTCAAGAACACATGCAAAAAGACTCTTAGAAACTGAGTCAAAAGCTCTAGACAGAGAAAGACACATGCATTTGCTTCTAGTCTCTCAGGCAATTCTTCAGCAAATGCCTTCTGGAGCGGCTGTGATGGGAGTGGCTCACGTGGAAGGTGTAGAAGCCCGAAAGATAGTCAGGACAGTGTACCTATGCCCAAAAGAAATTACCAATGAACAGAACTAAGATGCCAATGACACAGAGCAGCCCCCACCCCCGATGTGGGATGGAATAACACAAAGCTCAGTCTCCAGGGAAGACCAGGAACAGTTTTGCTTTTCCACGTGAATGAGGGACTCTAAGGTCCTGATCTCCTCCTGAGAAAATAAAGGAAACACTGGACAAAAGAGCCAACTCATATGAGTGAATGCACCCAATTTCTAAAGAGCACATGAAGAAACATGAGAACCACATGGAGAAGAAGGAAGCTTAGGAGAAAGGCAGCCTGGCAGTGGGAGCCAATCTCCCCAGGACACATCAATACATTCTGGAAGAGGCAAGTGAACTATAAAGAAGCTGAACAACTTTATGGGCATGGGCTTAGAAGGAAACGAATGATCTTCAGGGTCAGCCAGCAAAGGTGAGCCCTAGTGAAACCGCGGGCTTTGGCTGGGACCCAAGAGAGTTACACCTAAAAAAATCAGGTGGATGGGAAATACCCTGGCCTTCTCAGGGACTGGGCTACAGTGAGGGATGTCAGTTGTACACTGCATGAAGGGATCCGGGACTGCTGGAGCCCCAACCCTCTTTCCAAAAAGAAACCCCCAGTGTTAGTTACTGCAGCAAGACAATTCCATTTTTCTATCCACATTATTGACCCAAGTCTCGTACAGAACCAAAACTGACTGAATATAGGGCTGACAAGAACATGAGATGACACTGAAACCAAAGGACAATGCAGACAGACCCAGAGGGGATCCAGGTATCAAAGTTTGTAATGATGGTACCTTCCCTCTTCTACTCCAAGGAGTCACACAACAAGCGCGACAAGCAGTTAGCACAGAAAGGGAAATGCAGGTTACACACATAAA
>NW_027405964.1:0-1811 GCF_003265705.2 Callorhinus ursinus | reverse complement strand
GGGCCCCAGCCCGCTCCCCAGGACTGCAGTCTCCTGAGGTAGACTACTTTCCCTATAGGGCTTGTTCTCAGGGCTGTTGGAGGGCCATCAAGGGGAGGTCTCCAGGGACCGGAGGTCCTAACCCCAGGACAGGTGGAGGCCCAGGAGTTCTGCCCTGCCCTGCTTACTCCTGGCTCACACCTGCTCAGGCCCAGCTCACCAGTTCATACCCAGCTTCACATGCCTTTAGAAAGCCCTGGGCTCCTGGCGCAGCATTGACCCTACTTTCTGAGCGGTGGTCCTCCCAGCCCCAAAGCAAGTCCCCAGTCATCCAGTGTGGCACTGAAGACATACATCCCACTGTCTACCCTTAACTGAGGCCAGAACGGTAGCACAGGGAGACACCAAATAGACCCATTCTTCCTCAGGCCTTCAGCCACTCAAAAACGATTTTCAGGAGATCACTATGCTGTGTACTTTGTCTTAATCTCGTCCACTTTCCAGGTTGCCCGCTCCTAGAAGGCAGAGCCATGTCTTACCTGGTGAGTGCAAGAGCCTATGGTGTATTTGCTGGAAGACTAGAACACAAACGGATGCAGAGTTTGAGACTCCCTGCCGAAGTTGAACCTCTGCTCTAGCGTGATCTGACACAATGAGCCAGTGAGCACTCACATGGGCAACCCTTCTCCTGTGGACACTGTGACAGTGTCAGCAGAGTCCAGAGCGCCCGTACCCTTACCCGTACCATAACCGGTACCTTAACCCATACCCTAAACCTAACCCCTAACCCTAACCCCTAACCCTAACCCTAACTCCTAATCCGTACACTAACCCTAACCCCTAACCCATACCCTAACCCATACCCTAACCCGTACACTTACCCCTAACCCCTAACCCTAACCCTATGCCCTAACCCTAGTCCCTAACCCTAACCCTGGCCCTACATTAGGGTCTAACCCTAACCTTAACCCTAGGCCCTACACCCAAACCCCTACGCCCTAACCCCTTCGCTCTAACCCCTAGACCCTAACCCCAACGGTAGGTTGGCTCCTGAGTGCTTTGTTCCCTAGGGCTCCCTCCAGAGCAATACCAGAGGACTCACCTTCCACCCAGAAAGAAAGCCCACTGTTTGGAACTCCGGAAAGGATTCACAGCAGGAGAACGTGGCATGCCCATCCCAGCGAACCCACACTTTCAGCGGTACCCTGGCCAAAAAGAAGAGCAAGACACTCACGCTGACCCACGCCCTTGACCCCCACCGCCGGGAACCTCTATGCATGACACAACAGGACTCCTGTGTCCCTATGTCCTAACATTCAGCCTAGGTTGGCTTCTGAGGGGTCAGTCCCCAGAACCTGGCTACAAAGCCCCACAGACTGGGGACACCCGAGGAGTATCGAGGGACTCAGGCTGCCACCCACAAAGTAAATGCACCATTTGCACTCCTGAAAGCAATCAGAGCAGGAGGACTCTGAATGCCCATCCCAAGGAATGCACAAATTTTTTTTTTAATTTTTTTATTGTTATGTTAATCACCATATATTACATCATTAGTTTTTGATGCAGTGTTCCATGATTCATTGTTTGTTCATAACACCCAGTGCTCCATGCAGAACGTGCCCTCCTCAATACCCATCACCAGGCTAACCCATCCCCCCACCCCCCTCCCCTCTAGAACCCTCAGTTTGTTTTTCAGAGTCCATCATCTCTCATGGTTCATCTCCCCCTCTGACATACTCCCCTTTTCTTCCTCTCCTGTTATCTTCTTCTTTTCCTTTTTTCTTATAATATGTTGCGTTATTTGTTTCAGAAGTACAGATCTGTGATTCAAC
>NW_027405963.1:0-1811 GCF_003265705.2 Callorhinus ursinus | reverse complement strand
TACACTCATTTCTTCCAGGTTATCTAATTTGCTGGCATAGAGTTGCTCATAATATGTTCTTAAATTGTTTGTATTTCTTTGGTGTTGGTTGTCATCTCTCCTCTTTCATTCATGATTTTCTTGATTTGTGTCCTTTCTCTTTTCTTTTTGATCAGTCTGGCCAGGGGTTTGTCAATCTTGTTAATTCTTTCAAAGAACCAGCTCCTAGTTTCGTTGATCTGTTCTACTGTTCTTTTGGTTTCTAGTTCATTGATTTCTGCTTTGATCTTTACTATTTCTCTTCTCCGGCTTGGTTTAGGCTTTATTTGCTGTTCTTTCTCCAGCTCCTTTAGGTGTCGGTTTAGGTTGTGTTTTTGAGACCTTTCTTGTTTCTTGAGAAAGGCTTCTATTGCTATATACTTTCCTCTCAAGACTGCCTTTGCTGTATCCCAAAGATTTTGAACAGTTGTGTTTTCATTTTCATTGGTTTCCATGAATTTTTTAAATTCTTCTTTAATTTCCTGGTTGACCCATTCATTCTTTAGTGGGATGCTCTTTAGCCTCCATGTATTTGAGTTCTTTCCGACCTTCCTCTTGTGGTTGAGCTCTAGTTTCAAAGCATTGTGGTCTGAAAATATGCAGAGAATGATCCCAGTGTTTTGGTACCGGTTGAGACCTGATTTGTGGACTAGGATGTGATCAATTCTTGAGAATGTTCCATGGGCACTAGAGAAGAATGTGTATTCCGTTGCTTTGGGATGGAATGTTCTGAATATATCGGTGAAGTCCATTTGGTCCAGTGTGTCATTTAAAGTCTTTATTTCCTTGTTGATCTTTTGCTTAGATGATCTGTCTATTTCAGTCAGGGGGGTGGTAAAATCCCCCACTATTATTGTATTGTGAATGTATTTCTTCGCTTTTGTTATTAATTGCCTTATATAATTGGCTGCTCCCCGGTTAGGGGCATAAATATTTACAATTGTTTGATCTTGTTGTTGGATAGACCCTTTAAGTAGGATATAGTGTCCTTCCTCATCTCTTATTACAGTCTTTGTTCTAAAATCTAGTTTGTCTGATCTAAGGATGGCCACCCCAGCTTTCTTTTGGTGTCCATTAGCATGGTAAATGGTTTTCCACCCCCGCACTTTCAATCTGGGTTTGTCTTTGGGTCTAAAATGAGTCTCTAGCAGACAGCATATTGATGGGTCTTGTTTTTATTCCAATCTGATAGCCTGTGTCTTTTGATTGGGGCATTTAGCCCATTTACATTCAGGGTAACTATTGAAAGGTATGAATTTAGTGCCATTGTATTGCATGTAAGGTGACTGTTAACTGTATGTTGTCTGTGTTCCTTTCTGATCTTTGCTGCTTTTTGGCTCTCTCTTTGCTTAGAGGACCCCTTTCAATATTTCTTGGCAGGCTGGTTTCGTGTTTCCAAATTCCTTTAGTTTTTGTTTGTCCTGGAAACTTTTTATCTCTCCTTCTATTTTCAATGACAGCCTAGCTGGATATAGTATTCTTGGCTGCATATTTTTCTCATTTAGTGCTCTGAAGATATCTTGCCTGTCCTTTCTGGCCTGCCAGGTCTCTGTGGATAGGTCTGTTGCCAATCTAATGTTTCTACCATTGTATCTTACATATCTCTTCTCCCGAGCTGCTTTCAGGATTTTCTCTTTGTCTCTGAGACTCGTAAGTTTTACTATTAGATGTCGGGGTGTTGACCTATTATTATTGATTTTGAGAGGGGTTCTCTGTGCCTCCTGGATTTTGATGCCTGTTTCCTTTCTCACATTAGGGAAGTTCTCTGCTATTATTTGCTCCAAAATACCTTC
>NW_027405962.1:0-1811 GCF_003265705.2 Callorhinus ursinus | reverse complement strand
AGGTCTTTTCTGATTTGTATACAATATATTTGCTGGGGATATTGTAAACCTGTTAGCATTTTGTTCTCTCAGTCATCTATTCTCCTCTGGACAAAATGACAAGACGAAAAAAATCACCTCAGCAAAAAGAACAAGAGGTAGTACCGTCTGCCGGGGACCTACTCAATACGGACATTAGTATGATGTCGGACCTAGAGTTCAGAATCATGACTACTAGCTGGGCTTGAAAAAAGCGTGGAAGTTATTAGAGAAACGCTTTCTGGAGAAATAAAAGAACTAAAATCTAACCAAGTCGAAATCAAAAACGCTATTGATGAGGTGCAATCAAAAATGGGGGCACTAAATGCTAGGATAAATGAGGCAGAAGAGAGAATCAGCGATATAGAAGACCAAATGATGGAAAATAAAGAGGCTGAGAAAAAGAGAGAGAAACAACTACAGGATCACGAGGGCAGAATTCGAGAGATAAGTGATATGATAAGACAAAACAACATTAGAATAATTGGGATCCCAGAAGTACAAGAGAGAGAGAGAGGGGCAGAAGGTATATTGGAGCAAATTATAGCAGAAAACTTCCCTAATGTGGGGAAGGAAACAGGCATCACAATCCAGGAGGCACAGAGAACCCCTCTCAAAATCAATAATAACAGGTCAACACCCCGACATCTAATAGTAAAACTTATGAGTCTCAGAGACAAAGAGAAAATCCTGAAAGCAGCTCGGGAGAAGAGATATGTAACCTACAATGGTAGAAACATTAGATTGGCAACAGACCTATCCACAGAGACCTGGCAGGCCAGAAAGGACTGGCAAGATATCTTCAGAGCACTAAACGAGAAAAATATGCAGCCAAGAATACTATTCCAGCTAGGCTATCATTGAAAATAGAAGGAGAGATAAAAAGCTTCCAGAACAAACAAAAACTAATGGAATTTGCAAACACGAAACCAGCCCTCCAAGAAATATTGAAAGGGGTCCTCTAAGCAAAGAGAGAGCCTAAAAGCAGCATAGATCAGAAAGGAACACAGACAACATACAGTTAACAGTCACCTTACAGGCAATACAATGGCACTAAATTCATACCTTTCAATAGTTACCCTGAATGTAAATGGGCTCAATGCCCCAATCAAAAGACACAGGCTACCAGATTGGATTAAAAAACAAGACCCATCCATATGCTGTCTGCCGGAGACTCATTTTAGACCCAAAGACACCCCCAGATTGAAAGTGAGGGGGTGGAAAACCAATTACCATGCTAATGGACACCAAAGGAAAGCTGGGGTGGCAATCCTTATATCAGACAAACTAGATTTTAAACCAAAGACTGTAATAAGAGATGAGGAAGGACACTATATCCTACTTAAAGGGTCTATCCAACAAGAAGATCTAACAATTGTAAATATCTATGCCCCGAACATGGGAGCAGCATGTATATGCTGCCATATATCAGGCAATTAATAACAAAAGGAAAAAAACACATTGACAACAATACAATAATAGTGGGGGACTTTAACACCCCCCTGACTGAAATGGACAGATCATCTAAGCAAAAGATCAACAAGGAAATAAAGACTTTAAATGACACACTGGACCAAATGGCCTTCACAGACATATTCAGAACAGTCCATCCCAAAGCAACGGAATACACATTCTTCTCTAGTGCCCATGGAACATTCTCCAGAATTGATCACATCCTAGGTCACAAATCAGGTCTCAACCGGTACCAAAAGATTGGGATCATTCCCTGCATATTTTCAGACCACGATGCTTTGAAACTAGAACTCAATCACAAGAGGAAAGTCGAAAAGAAC
>NW_027405961.1:0-1811 GCF_003265705.2 Callorhinus ursinus | reverse complement strand
GAAGACCAGGAACACTTTTCCTTTTCCACGTGAATGAGGGACTCTAAGGTCCTGATCTCCTCCTGAGAAAATAAAGGAAACACTGGACAAAAGAGCCAACTCATATGAGTGAATGCACCCAATTTCTAAGGAGCACATGAAGAAACATGAGAACCACATGGAGAAGAACGACGCTTAGGAGAAAGGCAGCCTGGCAGTGGGAGCCAATCTCCCCAGGACACATCAATACATTCTGGAACAGGCAAGTGAACTATAAAGAAGCTGAACAACTTTATGGGCATGGGCTTAGAAGGAAATGAGTGAAGTTCAGGGTCAGACAGCAAAGGTGAGCCCTAGTGAAACCGCGGGTTTTGGCTGGGACCCTAGAGAGTTACACCTAAAAAAATCAGGTGCATGGGAAATACCCTGGCCTTCTTAGGGACTGAGCTACAGTGAGGGATGTCAGTTGTACACTGGATGAAGGGATCCGGGAGTGATGGAGCCCCAACCCACATTCCACAAAGAAACTCCCAGTGTTTCTGCAGCAAGACAATTCCATTTTTCTATCCACATTATTGACCCAAGTCTCATACTGAACCAAAAGTCACTGAATTCAGGGCTGATAAGAACATGTGATGACACTGAAAACTAAAGGACAATGCAGACAGACCCAGAGGGGATCCAGGTATCAAAGTTTGTAATGATGGTACCTTCCCTCCTCTACTCCAGGGAGTCACAAAACAGGTGCGGCAAGCAGTTAGAACAGAAAGGGAAATGCAGGTTACACACATCAAGGCAGGAAGGGCAGGCACAATTCTACAGAATGCATTTGGCAAAAATACTCAAGACCTAATTCTAAAAGAAATACAAGTATCTAGACAGGCTGTCACATAACTTCATACAACAGTATTTGTGACAATTCACCCAGGAATAGCTTACTCTTCTGCAGCCACTTGTCTTTGTTCATAGAAAACCACCACAATATCCACTTTCCTCCTCAGCATGTTCAATTCGGCTTCTTGAGTTGTTTTCAAAGAACTCAGAGCATTGTAGTGGTCTTCCAATAATTCTTCACATTCTGGAAAGTAATGTGTGTGTATGTGCACATGACCTGAGAACTTGGTTTGATAGGGAAGGGAGAAGGGCAAGACCTTGAAGGCAGGAAGGCATTCTTTCCCTTCCCAATGCAAACTCATTGCCACCATATGGGGATTTCTTGCCCCAAAATAACATACCCTGCAGTGCTCGTTTTTTGTCCCTCAAGGCTCTCTGTTTTCCATTCTCCAATTCTTCTTGGCCCTTTAAGACAGATATGAGAAAAGACATTCAAGGAATCATGATCACAGAACAATGTGAGGATGCCTAACAGGACAGGATCATGCAGTGCAACAAAGAAAACCCTTAAGGCATAAGAGAATCAGGAGAAAGTAAGCAAAGTGGAAAATAGTTCCAGTCAAAGAACTCACAAATGGCTTTCTTAGTGGCTTTCATTCATATATATATCCACATACATACATATATACACATCTTCCCCTCTTCACATTGAAAATGCTCTGTTTGGCATTAAGAGGAAGGCACTGTACAATTGGGCCAGCCATCGCCCTTCATCGCCCAAGTATCTTGTGGGGACTTTCTACAGATCTTGGAGGGCAGGGCTGAATGATGGGTTCATTACCATGCCGTGAAGTCAACCATACTTCCTAGTCCTTGAAAGAGCAAACATCATCCTGGTGTTTCTAAGTGAAATCACAGCTCACTGCTCCGTAGGAGTTTCAGTGCCCAGATGCCCACTCTCTACTGTGGTAAACAGCAAGTGAAGATGCTGCACTCAC
>NW_027405960.1:0-1811 GCF_003265705.2 Callorhinus ursinus | reverse complement strand
TGACACCTGGGCAGCTCCAAGGCAGCTTGTGAAGCTACACTTGTGGATCCAGGCAGGAGACTGAAATTAGACAGCTTAGGTAGGAAGCATTTGAGAGGGAAATTGTGCATGGCCATTACCATGTATGTAGGGAGGGTTGGTGGACAATCTTATTTGCTTCTGGGCACATGGGAAGAAGAAACATGAAGGAAGAACATGGGACCCATGAACGTGCAGTGTTCCAGGAAAGTGGAGATGTTACCAGATCCTGGTGCAAAGGAAACAATGCTATCCACAGCCTGATACATATGCAGGCCTCCCTAGGGTTCCCAGTAATAGTCTGTGCTCTGTTGGAGTCCATCATTTTGGGTTTCCACTGGCTCCATCTGGTGTTCGTTGCTCTTGACTGCTCTGGGTAGAGTGTGTCAAGAGAACATTGAGCTCTCTATGGAGAGCACTACTTAATGACCTGGGAAAAGGAGATGACAGTTCCCGTAACATGAGAAGATGAAGAAAATCATACAAATTCAAAACAAAATAGAAACCGGAGGGCCAAGTTGCATCTCATTCAAAGCTGGGGTTTCCTGTTATGATGGGAGGGTGGTAGTGGTGCTGTGTGTTTGCTTCCAAAGTCACAAAGCCCCCGTCATTGTAAAAGTCCGTCGGGTGTTTGAAAGGAAGATCCATTGGAAAGGGCGACGAGTCAAGCATTTCAGTGGACTCCCAGGGCAAGCCAGGTAGGAACCTGGGCAACCAAAACACAAGGCAAGCAAACAACCTACCAGTGAATCCAACAAAATGGCACACACAGACCCAAATTCCCTTCCTGTATCCTTTTGGCCACAGGTCTCTGAAAGGGCATCAGGTGTAATACAAGGGAGACAAGGGAACCCAGTAGAAATAGGTGGTGAAGGGACTCATTCTCCCAGGATTTGAAGGCAGTCCATTAACAATCGCTAATTGCTGGGGTAATTGTGTGTGTGTCTGAGGGTTTGCTGGTGTGCACTTGTGTTTCAGTGACAGTGAAACCAGTGGCTTTAGGTCAAGGAAAGAGCGTCTACAGAAAGAGAGGGAACGCATCTACCGGAAGCCCCAGGGTTGCAGCCTTAACGGGGTGGTTGGTGGCTTTCCAATGTCCGATTCTGGCTGGCCTTGTCCAACTGGTGGCTTGTAGCATGAGAGTCGTTGGCAGAGGGTCTCCACAGAGGGTGCCATACAATGTGTGTCCTGTTCTTGATCCCTCGTTCCCAGGCCAAGTTGATCTGAAGGCGCGAGAATCACTTTGAGGGATCCCAGGGGAGGCACAGTTGTGTGAGGATGTCCTTGCAGATCAGAGCCCCTGGGGCCTTGGCCTCCAAGGCCATGAACAACAGCCTGCTAGCTGGTGGAATCCTGCCAGCTTCCACGTGGACACCTTCCCTGGCAGGCGATTTCCCAGAGTGGTGGCTCCGTGTTGCACACATGCCAGGTCCCTTAAAGCTCACCGACAAGAATGGAACAGGCCACCTGTTGACAGGACAGGCTCCAGGGCTCAAGTACAGACTTGAGACTCCTCTGGACTGGCTGGCCTTGGACCCCAATGTGGCTGCAGCTCTGTTCTTCCCTCCATGTCCTATGTGCAGAAGTGGCAACCCCATGGCTCCAGAGACCTCCCAGACACTCTCAGATCAGGCCGCAGTCTTCTCACCACAGCAAGTGAGCCGTCCTTCCACGTGACATTTCTAGACAGAACAAAAGCCCAGTCTGTGGCAAGGCCAACCTGTCCAGCCACATTTCAGACAATCTAACCCTCTCTGTTCAGGGAGAGAGACAGACAATTCCACTCTCTCTAC
>NW_027405959.1:0-1811 GCF_003265705.2 Callorhinus ursinus | reverse complement strand
AAAAAAAGAAATTGAATATGACTCAAACAAATGGAAAGATATTCCATGCTCATGGCTTGGAAGAACAAATATTGTTAAAATGTCTGTACTACCCAAAGCAATCTACAGGTCTAATGCAATCCCTATCAAAATACCAACAGCATTTTTCACAGAACTAGAACAAATATTCTTAAAATTTGTATGGAACCACAAAGACCCCAATTAGCCAGAGCAATCTTGCAAAGGAAGAATAAAACTTAAGGTGTCACAATCCCAGACTTCAAGATATGCTACAAAGCTATAGTGGTCAAAACAGTATGGTACTGGCACAAAAATAGACACAAAGATCAATGGAACAGGATAGGGAGCCCAGAAATAAACCTACGATTATATGGTCAACCAATCTTCAATGCAGGAGGCAAGAATATGCAGTGGGAAAAAGACAGTCTCTTCAACAAATGGTGTTGGGAAAACTGGACAGCTACATGCAAAAGAATGAAACTGGACCACTTTCTTACACCATACACAAAAATAAACTCAAAAAGGATTAAGGACCTAAATGTGAGACCTGAAACCATAGAAATCCTAGAAGAGAGTGCAGGCAGTAATTTCTCTGAATCAGCCATAGCAACATTTTTCTAGATCTGTCTCCTGAAGCAAAGGAAACAAAAGCAAAAATAAACTATTGGGACTATACACAACTGATAAATTATTGAACACTACATCTGAAACTAATGAGGTACTACTATATGTTGGCTAACTGAATTTAAATAAAAAAATAAACTAATTGGGACTATGTCAAAATTAAAAGCTTCTGCACAGCAAAGGAAACAATCAATAAAACTAAAAGACAACCTAGCGAATGGGAGAAGATATTTGCAAATGACATATCCAATAAAGGGTTAGTGTCCAAAATATATAAAGAACTTATACAACTCAACACCAAAAAAACAAATAATCCAATTTAAAAATGGGCAGAAGACATGAACAGACCTTTCTTCAAAGCAGACATATAGATGGCCAACAGACACATGAAAAGATGCTCAACGTCACTCATCACCAGGGAACTGCAAATCAAAACCACAATGAGATATCACCTCACACCTGTCAGAATGGTTAAAATCAAAAGCATAAGAAACAAGTGTTGGCGAGGATGTGGAGAAAAAGGAACCCTTAGGCGCTGGGCGGGGGCGGGGGTGGGGTGGGGAATGCAAACTGGTGCAGCCACTGTGGAAAACAGTATGGACATCCTCAAAAAATTAAAAATAGAACTTCCCATATGATCTAATAATTGCACTACTGAACATTTACCCAAAGAATACAAAGACACTAATTTGAAAAGATATATGCACCCCTATGTTTATTGTAGCATTCCTTACAATAGGCAAACTATGGAAGCAGCGCAAGGGTCCACTGATAGATGAATGGGTAAAGAAGAAGTGGTAAATACGTACAATGGACTATCACTCAACCGTAAGAAAGAATGAAATCTTGCCATTTGCAACGACATGGATGGATCCAGAGAGTATAAGGTTAAGTGAAATAAGTCAGTCAGAGAAAGACAAATATCACATGACTTCCCTCATACGTGGAATTCAAAAAACAAAACAAAGGAACAAACAAAAGAGACAAATGAAAAAAACCCACATTCTTAACTATAGAGAACAAACTGATGGTTACCACAGGGGAGGTGTGGGGGGGGGTGAAATAGGTGAAGGGGATTAAGAGTACACTTATCACAATGAGTGCTGAGTAATGTATAGAATTGTTGAATCACTATATTGTACATCTGAAACTAATATAGCACTCTGTTAACTATACTGGAATTAAAA
>NW_027405958.1:0-1811 GCF_003265705.2 Callorhinus ursinus | reverse complement strand
TGGCCTCATAAAATGAGTTTGGAAGTTTCCCTTCCATTTCTATTTTTTGGAACAGTTTCAGGAGAATAGGTATTAATTCTTCTTGAAATGTCTGATAGAATTCCCCTGGGAAGCCATCTGGCCCTGGGCTTTTGTTTCTTGGGAGATTTTTGATGACTGTTTCAATTTCCTTAGTGGTTATAGGTCTGTTCAGGTTTTCTATTTCTTCCTGGTTCAATTTTGGTAGTTGATACATCTCTAGGAATGCACCCATTTCTTCCAGGTTCTCTAATTTGCTGGCATAGAGTTGCTCATAATATGTTCTTATAATTGTTTGTATTTCTTTGGTGTTGGTTGTGATCTCTCCTCTTTCATTCATGATTTTGTGGATTTGGGTCATTTCTCTTTTCTTTTTGATCAGTCTGGCCAGGGGTTTATCAATCTTGTTAATTCTTTCAAAGAACCAGCTCCTAGTTTCGTTGATCTGTTCTACTGTTCTTTTGGTTTCTAGTTCATTGATTTCTGCTCTGATCTTTATGATTTCTCTTCTCCTGCTGGGTTTAGGCTTTATTTGCTGTTCTTTCTCCAGCTCCTTTAGGTGTAGGGTTAGGTTGTGTATTTGAGACCTTTCTTGTTTCTTGAGAAAGGCTTGTATTGCTATATACTTTCCTCTCAGGACTGCCTTTGCTGTATCCCAAAGATTTTGAACAGTTGTGTTTTCATTTTCATTGGTTTCCATGAATTTTTTTAATTCTTCTTTAATTTCTTGGTTGACCCATTCATTCTTTAGTAGGATGCTCTTTAGCCTCCATGTATTTGAGTTCTTTCCGACTTTCCTCTTGTGGTTGAGTTCTAGTTTCAAAGCATTGTGGTCTGAAAATATGCAGGGAATGATCCCGATCTTTTGGTACCGATTGAGACCTGATTTGTGACCTAGGATGTGATCAATTCTGGAGAATGTTCCATGGGCACTAGAGAAGAATGTGTATTCCGTTGCTTTGGGATGGAATGTTCTGAATATGTCTGTGAAGTCCATTTGGTCCAGTGTGTCATTTAAAGTCTTTATTTCCTTGTTGATCTTTTGCTTAGATGATCTGTCCATTTCAGTCAGGGGGGTGTTAAAGTCCCCCACTATTATTGTATTGTTGTCAATGTGTTTCTTTGCTTTTGTTATTAATTGCCTTATATAATTGGCTGCTCCCATGTTCGGGGCATAGATATTTACAATTGTTAGATCTTCTTGTTGGATAGACCCTTTAAGTAGGATATAGTGTCCTTCCTCATCTCTTATTACAGTCTTTGTTTTAAAATCTAGTTTGTCTGATATAAGGATTGCCACCCCAGCTTTCTTTTGGTGTCCATTAGCATGGTAAATCGTTTTCCACCCCCTCACTTTCAATCTGGGGGTGTCTTTGGGTCTAAAATGAGTCTCTTGCAGACAGCATATGGATGGGTCTTGTTTTTTAATCCAATCTGATAGCCTGTGTCTTTTGATTGGGGCATTGAGCCCATTTACATTCAGGGTAACTATTGAAAGGTATGAATTTAGTGCCATTGTATTACCTGTAAGGTGACTGTTAACTGTCTGTTGTCTGTGTTCGTTTCTGCTCTTTGCTGCTTTTAGGTTCTCTCTTTGCTTAGAGGACTCCTCTCAATATTTCTTGGAGGGCTGGTTTCGTGTTTGCAAATTCCTTTAGTTTTTGTTTGTTCTGGAAGCTTTTTATCTCTCCTTCTATTTTCAGTGATAGCCTAGCTGGATATAGTATTCTTGGCTGCATATTTTTCTCGTTTAGTGCTCTGAAGATATCTTGCCAGTCCTTTCTGGCCTGCCA
>NW_027405957.1:0-1812 GCF_003265705.2 Callorhinus ursinus | reverse complement strand
TTGCATTATTTGTTTCAGAGGTACAGATCTGTGATTCAACAGTCTTGCACAATTCACAGCACTCACCATAGCACATACCCTCCCCACTATCACCCAGCCACCCCATCCCTCCCACCCCCCCACTCCAGCAAACCTCAGTTTGTTTCCTGAGATTAAGAATTCCTCATATCAGTGAGGTCATATGATACATGTCTTTCTCTGATTGACTTAGTTTGCTCAGCATAACACCCTCCAGTTCCATCCACGTCGTTGCAAATGGCAAGATCTCCTTCCTTTTGATGGCTGCATAATATTCCATTGTGTATATATACCACCACTTCTTTATCCATTCTTCTGTCGATGGACATCTTGGCTCTTTCCACAGTTTGGCTATTGTGGACATTGCTGCTATAAACATTGGGGTGCACATACCCCTTCGGGTCCCTACATTTGTATCTATGGGGTAAATACCCAGTAGTGCAATTGCTGGATCGTATGGTAGCTCTATTTTCTACTTTTTGAGGAACCTCCATTATGTTTTCCAGAGTGGTTGCACCAGCTTGCATTCCCACTAACAGTATAGGAGGGTTCCCCATTCTCCACATCCCCGCCAACATCTGTCATTTCCTGCCTTGTTAATTTTAGCCATTCTGACTGGTGTGAGGTGGTATCTCATTGAGGTTTTGATTTGGATTTCCCAGATGCCGAGCGGTGTTGAGCACTCCTTCATGTGTCTGTTGGCCATTTGGATGACTTCTTTGGAAAAATGTCTGTTCATGTCTTCTGCCCATTTCTTGATTGGATTATTTGTTCTTTGGGTGTTGAGTTTGATAAGTTCTTTATAGATTTTGGATACTAGCCCTTTATCTGATATGTCATTTGCAAATATTTTCTCCCATTTTGTCGGTTGTCTTTTGGTTTTGTGGACTGTTTCTTTTGCTGTGCAAAAGCTTTTTATCTTGATGAAATCCCAAGAGTTCATTTTTGCCCTTTCTTCCCTTGCCTTTGGCGATGTTTCTAGGAAGAGGTTGTTGCGGCTGAGGTCGAAGAGGTTGTTGCCTGTGTTCTCCTTTAGGATGTTGATGGACTCCTGTCTCACGTTTAGGTCTTTCAACCATTTGGGGTCTATTTTTGTGTGTGGTGTAAGGAAATGGTCCAGTTTCATTCTTCTGCATGTGGCTGTCCAATTTTCCCAACACTATTTGTTGAAGACACTGTCTTTTTTCCATTGGACATTCTTTCCTGCTTTGTCGAAGATTAGTTGACCATAGAGTGGAGGGTCCATTTCTGGGCTCTCTATTCTATTCCATTGATCTATGTGTCTGTTTTTGTGCCAGTACCATAGTGTCTTGATGATGACAGCTTTGTAATAGAGCTGGAAGTCCGGAATTGTGATGCCACCAGCTTTGCTTTTCTTTTTCAACATTCCTCTGGCTATTCGGGGTCTCTTCTGGTTCCATACAAATTTTAGGATTATTTGTTCCATTTCTTTGAAAAAAGTGGATGGTATTTTGATGGGGATTGCATTGAATGTGTAGATTGCTCTAGGTAGCATTGACATCTTCACAATGTTTGTTCTTCCAATCCATGAGCATGGAACGGTTTTCCATTTCTTTGTGTCCTCCTCAATTTCTTTCATGAGTATTTTATAGTTTTCTGAGTTCAGATCCTTTGCCTTTTTGGGTAGATTTATTCCTAGTTATCTTATGGTTTTGGGTGCCATTGTAAATGGGATCAACTCCTTAATTTCTCTCTCTTCTGTCTTGTTGTTGGTGTATAGGAATGCCACTGATTTCTGCACATTGATTTTATATCCTGCCACTTTACTGAATT
>NW_027405956.1:0-1812 GCF_003265705.2 Callorhinus ursinus | reverse complement strand
AGGTTGCAATGAACGGATTCCGACCTTGTCCCCTGGTGACGCAGACTTCCAGGGGCTCCCATCAGGGTTAGGCTCAGGCCCCAGGGCCTCGTCTACGCCCACGTGCTGGGCAGTCCCCACAGTGGTTCCCGGGCATTCCCGAATCCTGCTCACACGTCCCTGTGGAATCCCCTCCCCTCCAGGGTGGGTGGCCTGTGTGACCGCGCTCTCAGGGAGAGAATGGGGCAGAACCCTGGGAGGTCATTTCCAAGCTGATGGAGGAAAGTGTGACTTCTCCTGGTTCCCTCGGTCCTGTGTTCATTCTCTGTCTCCTTCTCTGTCTCTGTGTCGGTGTCTCTCCCAGGAGCAGATCTGTGGGTTCCATGGGCGATGTGAGAAACCTCAGAAGCCTCCCTCGTCCCTGTTTCCCTCTCCGGTCCCGGTGCTCCAGTCCTTCCTAAGGCCTCCTCACCCTGACCAGAGCAGTGATTCTGGATCCTCTTCCACATGGGGAACCTGAGGCTGCAACAAGGAGGGCCCTGACCTTGGTCTCCAGACTGGTGGCCCAGTGCTCTGCCCCGTTCTGCGTACCCAGGTCCTCAGCCCCCCAAGCCCCGAGTCTGTCCTCTGCTGAGAAGGACCTCGAGGGGGTAGAAAACATTTTCCCCAGACTGGGATCACAGGGGGTTGGGGATGGAGATCCAAGGCCAGCAGGCTCTTCTACAAGCCTGTGGGACCCTTGGGACACTGCATCTCTGCAGCCCAAGTGACAGCAGAGGAAGCTGAGGCCTTTTGGGCTGTAGCCCCTCTGGACTTGGGGGTGGGTATCTCTTCCTACTCCCAAGTGCCCAGGGTGGTGGTGGACCCCGGAACCCAGACCCTGTCTTTTCCCCGTGCCCTGGCACCCCCCCGGGATTCTTGGGGACCCCTGACCATCAGCCTGGCCTGTCTCCCCTCCCCATGCTCTGGATCTGGGTCCTTGCCGGGAGTCCTGATGCCCTGCCCCATGGCCCAGCTGTCTCCAACCTCTTTCTTCTTTCCCCCTAGTCCCCCACCTCGCTCCCGGGGTGTCCTCCCCTTCTGACCCCCAGCGGGGCAGTCAGAGTGGTGTGGGTGGGTGGGTTTGCAGGTGCGCATGCCTCTACATGCCTGGGGATGCCAAGGTCATGTCCCCACATGGGACATGGTGGGTAGCTATCCCCGAGGATCTGAGGGGGTCTCACCCACAAAGCGACCCTCATGGGAGGGTTGGGGCTGGCCCAGGACTGGAGAGCAGCCCTGCTCCTTGGGCTCTGCACCCCTCAGTTGTCCTGGGCCAGTGCCTGCCTCTCTTGACCCAGGTTCCCAACTGTCCCTGAGGGTTGGACATGGAAACGCTTGAACGTGGCCGCTCCTCCAGGGGTAGGTGGGGGACAGGTGCACCAGGCACCCAGGCCTCCCCACCGAGAGGGCCAGCCAGGTGTGTCATGGCCAGGTGTGCAAAGGGGACCTGCCCACAGCACCTGTACCATGAACCAGCCCTGTGGCGGATGTACACGAGACCCATGGCTCTGCAACTGACCGGTCCCCCACGTTCCCTCAACACCTCAGAGACAGGGGCTCTTCCTTGTCCTAGGGCCCGTCATCCTTCCGACGATGAGAGCAGAGGGATCCACATCTAGAGGAGGCCGCAGGGCGTCCCACGCAACGTCCTGTGCCCATCTCTGCTTTGTCATCTAGGGTTACCGGTGGACCCCCACCTACTACAGAGGCCCGCGGGGCAGGGAGATTTGTCTGCCCTGTTCCCTGAATAATGCAAAATGTCTAGAAGGGGCTTCCTGTCCCATGTGTGGA
>NW_027405955.1:0-1812 GCF_003265705.2 Callorhinus ursinus | reverse complement strand
TGGCATGCAGAAGATACCCAAAACAAGTTTGTTAAGTGACCAGAAATTTGTTATTCAAACCAAATAAAATTAGTTCAAAACTGATTTCTTAAACATACTCCTAGATTTACCAGGATTATTACTGAATTATTTTATTCGAATGAATGCCTATACCATGGCATTTTCTAGAAAACACTAGACTCCATTTCATCCAAAGTAACTAGAAACACTTTCAGCACCTCAAGCATTTCTCAAGGAGCCATGACCAACGCAAGAAGGCCGGTCAAGAGGAAAATAAAAAAATCAGAACTTACAGCCACCATTAATTCTATAGGAGTCTCAGATCACATTTTTAAAAGAATTGACTTGGGCGCCTGGGTGGCTCAGTTGGTTAAGTGACTGCCTTCGGCTCAGGTCATGATCCTGGAATCCCGGGATCGAGTCCCGCATCGGGCTCCCTGCTGAGCAGGGAGTCTGCTTCTCCCTGTGACCCTCCCTCCTCTCATGTGCTCTCTCTCATTCTCTCTCTCAAATAAATAAATAAAATCTTAAAAAAAAGACTTAAAAAAAAAAGAATTGACTTTGAAATACACAATGCGATAGAATTTTTCAGTTAAATGTTTTCAGCTTCAAATGTCCACAAGATTTAATAGAAGTCCTCCAAAAGGAACAATACTGTGTCTGGGGTCTTCAGTGGGTGTACTGAATGTTGGGACAGGCTACCCAGGTCCTCCCTGTAGGACAAGTCGCATATTCCTCCAGGTGCCATGAGTATTGGCTTCTTGCAGTTCACAGCCACGTCTCCTCCCAGGAATTGCCATCAAACAAAGGGAGCTGCCTAGTCCATGATCACACCTTATTATCACCATGGGCAGTCTATATCCAACTACTGTTAGACATGAAAGTACCACTGCCCAACTGATAAAACTCCGAAGGTCCAAACAGCTCCAAAACTCCTTGTGACACTAAGTTCTGTTGCCACTGTACCAGAATTCAACTTCTTATACCCTTTCGGCTTCCCTCAATCCTTCATAGCATGTCCCACTACACCACCTACACACACATCGAAGTGTGAGGTCTTTCTCCAGGGAACCCAGCCTAAGACAATGGGGAAATCAGGGTTAAGTAAATAATACATAAATGTACTTTAGACAATAAAGCCTTCAAATTGCTTTCCCATACATCATACAAAGTCAAGAACTTTAAGATAACAACCAGAAAGAAATCATTCTGTAAATGTTTATTAAGGGAATATTCATATTTTTAATTGAATTATAATGGACATACACAAACCTATTAGCTCCAGGTGTACATGATAATGATTTGATATTTTTATACATTATGAATTGATTCCCGCAGTAAGTCTAGTCAATCTCTGTCACCGCACAGTTATTACAATATTATTGGCTATATTGCCTATGCTGTATGTTACATCCCTGTGACTTATTTCATAACTGGAAGTGTGTAACTCTCAATTCCCTTCACCTATTTCATCTGCTCCCCCAACACTCCCCACTTTGGTAACCCACAGTTTGCTTCCTGTGTCTCTGAGCTCCTTTCTGTTTTATCTTGAATGGTATTCTAATTTCCAATTCATGACTCACACTACCTAAGCACAAGCTTCGGAAATATCCATTGGTCAAATACACACACACACACACACACACACACACACACACACACACAAAACTATCAAACAAATGGAGGGATAGCTAGTCAAATGCAGAAAAACTGAAATAGCAATATTGAATTTCACTTCAAGTATCCCAACATCTACAACGATGCAAGCAGTTTCTTGGTATATAAACACACACACACACACACACACACACA
>NW_027405954.1:0-1812 GCF_003265705.2 Callorhinus ursinus | reverse complement strand
TTTACAGTCATCTTCCATCCCTTCATTCTATCAACCCTTATTTTGTATATATATGTCTTTCTTCCTTTAAAATTTTAGGAGGCACTTTTTTCTAACATACCAAAATGTGCCCAAAATCTAGTGTGTGGCACTGATCTATGCACTAGCCTGATCATATTTGATATTTGTTTTTTTTTTGTATTGTTCTGTTTCTGTTTTTAATCTTTTTCTTTTTGTTTTTTCTTTCTTTCTTTCTTTTCTCTTTCTTTTTTCTTCCTTTCCCTTTCTTTTCCCCTGGTTTCAGGTCTTTTCTGATTTGTATAGAGTATATTTGCTGGAGACGTTGTTAACCTGTTAGCATTGTGTTCTCTCATTCATCTATTTTCCTCTGGACAAAATGACAAGAGGAAAAAAATCACCTCAGCAAAAAGAACAAGAGGTAGTACCGTCAGCCAGGGACCCACTCAATATGGACATTAGTACAATGTCAGACCTAGAGTTCAGAAGCCTGACTTTAACGATACTAGCTGGGCTTGAAAAAAGCATGGAATTTATTAAAGAAACGCTTTCTGGAGAAATAAAAGAACTAAAATCTAACCAAGTCGAAATCAAAAAGGCTATTAATGAGGTGCAATCAAAAATGGGGGCACTAACTGCTAGGATAAATGAGACAGAAGAGAGAATCAGCGATATAGAAGACCAAATGATGGAAAATAAAGAAGCTGAGAAAATGAGGGAGAAACAACTACAGGATCACGAGGGCAGAATTCGAGAGCTAAGTGATACGATATGATGAAACAACATTAGAATAATTGGGATCCCAGAAGAAGAAGAAAGAGAGAGGGGGGCAGAAGGTATATTGGAGCAAATAATAGTAGAGAACTTCCCTAATGTGAGGAAGGAAACAGGCATCAAAATCCAGGAGGCACAGAGAACCCCTCTCAAAATCAATAAAAATAGGTCAACACCCCGACATCTAAGAGTAAAACTTACGAGTCTCAGAGAAAAAGAGAAAATCCTGAAAGCAGCTCGGGAGAAGAGATCTGTAACTTACAATGGTAGGAATATTAAATTGGCAACAGACCTAACCACAGAGACCTGGCAGGCCAGAAAGGACTGGCATGAGATCTTCAGAGCACTAAACGAGAAAAATATGCAGCCAAGAATACTATATCCAGCTAGGCTCTCATTGAAAATTGAAGGAGACATAAAAAGCTTCCAGGACAAACAAAAACTAAAGGAATTTGCAAACACGAAACCAGCCCTCCAAGAAATATTGAAAGGGGTACTCTAAGCAAAGAGAGAGAATAAAAGCAACACAGAACACAAAGGATCAGAGACAATATACAGTAACAGTCACCTTACAGGCAATACAATGGCACTAAATTCATACCTTTCAATAGTTACCTTGAATGTAAATGGGCTCAATGCCCCAATCAAAAGACACAGGCTGTCAGATTGGATTAAAAAACAAGACCCATCAATATGCTGTCTGCAAGAGACTCGTTTTAGACCCAAAGACACCCCCAGATTGAAAGTGAGGGGGTTGGAAAACCATTTACCATGCTAATGGACACCAAAAGAAAGCTGGGATAGCAATCCTTATATCAGACAAATTAGATTTTAAAACAAAGACTGTAATAAGAGATGAGGAAGGACACTATATCCTACTTAAAGGGTCTATCCAACAAGAAGATCTAACAATTGTAAATATCTATGCCCCGAACATGGGAGCAGCCAATTATATAAGGCAATTAATAACAAAAGCAAAGAAACACATTGACAACAATACAATAATAGTGGGGGACTTTAACACCCCCCTGACTGAAATGG
>NW_027405953.1:1360-1813 GCF_003265705.2 Callorhinus ursinus | reverse complement strand
TATATTTTATCAGAGTTCACTGCATCCTGATCTTTTTTTAATTTTTCATCTCAAAGAATTCACTGGTCTGCAACAGGTCATATGACATAAGGGAGAGCATGGCCTGTTCAGACCTCGTGCCCTATATCAGCACATTGGGTATTTCATCACTGTAGCCTGTGGCAGCAGGAGTCATGCGGGAACAAGATGTGAAAGCCTTTCCAACTTTCTCAAACCACTTCTTTTCATTAGATTGATCGAAATGCTCTAATGTGTATATAAATAGTTAATTTGTACAACATAATGACAGTCTTATGTTTAGTGTGTTTTTGGATCTATAATGTAAACAAGTTTGCTTTAAGACAGGTTTATTTATTTCTCCTTTCATGCAATATTTTACACACCTTGTAGGGTAAACTTCAACAAAGCCATTAAAAACCATTGGTTGTTATTGTAAATGGCAACTTCCTCATT
>NW_027405953.1:0-1260 GCF_003265705.2 Callorhinus ursinus | reverse complement strand
CTCCTTGTTTTGAAATGTCAAATCATGATGTCTGTTTGACTGCTGATGGACTGTTGTTGCAAAGTGTTATTATGGCATATGCACTACTGTCACGGATTGAAGAGAAACAATCCTTCCTAATGTAAGTCCTCTGAAAATGTCCACACTGTACATAGATATTCGTATAGTGTGCATTTCTCGTTTTTGTTTTTTTTTTTAGAAGATTGAAAAATTAAAAAAAAACCTACTATCTGCAAAATAATCAGATGAATGGGTAAAGAAGATGTGGTATATACACACAATTGATTATTACTCAGCCATAACAATAAAGGATGTGATCTTGCAATTTGGAACTACATGGATGGACCCAGAGGGCATAAACAAGTGAAATAGGTCAGAGGGAGAAAGACAAATACCATAGGATTTCATTCCTATATTGAATTGGCAAAGCAAATCTAATGAATAAACCACCAATCAAAAAACAGTATCAGACCTATAAATACAGAGAACAAACTGATGGTTGCCAGGGGGAAGAGAGGGCTGCATGGGAAAAATGGGTGAAGGGGAGTGGGAGACACAGGCTTCCCATTATGGGATGAACACCTGACAGGGATTAAAGGCACAGCATAGGGAATGTGGTCAATGGAATTGTAACAGTGTCTCAGGTGACAGATTAAAACTAACATTGTGGTGCGTGTAGGATAAGGTAAATCTTGTCCAATCACTATAATGTCCCCCTGCACCTCACATGATATTGTCTGTCAACGCAGCTTCAATTAAAAAAAATAATAAGTCGGAAAGAATATATATAAAACAGAACTGGGTTTGTCTGAGAGTCACAGAAACCCAAATGCAATCCAGCTGCAATCAGCGTCACTCAGCCAGTCTAGGGGCTGCAGGTAACTCTGGTCTCTGGACACAGCCTGCTCTTCCCATCTGTGAAAATTTACTTCCAGTTTCCTTCTTCACTGATTTCTCTTTCAGCTTCCTTTCCCGGCTTTTTCCTGTGCAGCCCCTTTGGTTGTGTTCAGTCCTAGCCCACATGCTCTTCTCCTCACGGTCCTCACGGGGAAGCCCATCTATCCCCTGGCTTCAGAGAGCACCTCTCTGCTCTTAATCTTCTTTCCCCTGAGCTCCAGACCATGTGCTTCTGCTCTGTGTGGAGATTGCTCCATCTGCCAGCTCAGCCCTTCAACAAATAATTAATGGCAGATGGCTATGTGCCACTGATGAACAAATATGGAAGTTTCCTGAACACATTCCTTTATTTTATTTATTTAT
>NW_027405952.1:642-1813 GCF_003265705.2 Callorhinus ursinus | reverse complement strand
GCATAACACACAGTGCTCCACGCAGAACGTGCCCTCCCCAATACCCAACAGCAGGCGAACCCATTCCCTACCCATCTCCCTTCCATAACCCTCAGTTTGCCTTCCAGAGTCCATCGTCTCTCATGGTTCGTCTCCCCCTCTGACCTGCTCCCCTTCAATCTTCCCCTCCTGCCACCTTCTTCTCTTTCTCTTTTCGTAACATATGTTGCATTATTTGTTTCAGAAGTACAGATCTGTGATTCAACAGTCTTGCACAATTCACAGCGCTCACCATAGCACATATCTTCCCCAATGTCTATCACCCAGCCACCCCAACCCTCCCACCCCCGACCACTCCAGCAACACTCATTTTGTTTCCTGAGATTAAGAATTCCTCATAACAGTGAAGTCATATGATACATGTCTTTCTCTGATTGACTTATTTCACTCAGCATAACACCCTCCAGTTCCATCCACTTCGTTGCAAATGGCAAGATCTCATTCCTTTTGATGGCTGCATAAAATTCCACTGTGTATATGTACCACTTTTTCTTTATTCACTCATCTTTCGATGGACATCCTGGGTCTTTCCACAGTTTGGCTATTGTGGATATTGCTGCTATAAACATTGGGGTGCACGTACCCTTTCGGGTCACTACATTTGTATCTTGGGGTAAATAACCTGTAGTGCAATTGCTGGATCGTATGGTAGCTCTATTTTCAACTGTTTGAGGAACCTCCATACTGTTTTCCAGAGTGGTTGCACCAGCTTGCATTCCCACCAACAGTGTACGAGGGTTCCCCTTTCTCCACATCCCCGCCAACATCTGTCGTTTCCTGATGTTAATTTTAGCCATTCTGACTGCTGTATCACATTGAGGGTTTGACTTGGATTTCCCTGATGCCGAGCGATATTGAACACTTTTTCGTGTGTCTGTTGGCCATTTGGTTGTCTTCTTTGGAATAATGTTGTTCATGTCTTCTGTTCATTTCTGGAGTGGATTATTTGTTCTTTGGGTGTTGAGTTGGATAAGTTCTTTATAGATTTTGGATACTAGCCCTTTATCTGATATGTCATCTGCAAATATTTTCTCCCATTCTGTGGGTTGTCTTTTGGTTTTGTGGACTGTTTCTTTTGCTCTGCCAAAGCTTTTTATCTTGAGGAAATCCCAATAGTTCATTTTTGCCCTTG
>NW_027405952.1:0-542 GCF_003265705.2 Callorhinus ursinus | reverse complement strand
AAAGCTTTTGCACAGCAAAAGCTTTTTATCTTGATGAAATCCCAATAGTTCATTTTTGCCCTTGCTTCCCTTGCCTTTGGGAATGTTTCTAGGAAGAAGATCCTGCGGCTTGGGTCGAAGAGGTTGCTACCTTTGTTCTCCTTTAGGAATTTGATGGACTCCTGTCTCACGTTTAGGTCTTTCAAACATTTGGAGTCTATTTTTGTGTGTGGTGTAAGGAAATGGTCCAGTTTCATTCTTCTGCATGTGGCTGTCCAATTTTCCCAACACCAATTGTTGAAGAGACTGTCTTTTTTCCATTGGACGTTCTTTCCTGCTTTGTCGAAGATTAGTTGACCATAGAGTTGAGGGTCCATTTCTGGGCTCTCTATTCTGTTCCATTGATCGATGTGTCTGTTTTTGTGCCAGTACCATACTGTCTTGATGATTACAGCTTTGTAATAGAGCTGGAAGTCCGGAATTGTGATGCCGCCAGCTTTGCTTTTCTTTTTCAAGATTCCTCTGGCTATTCGGGGTCTCTTCTGGTTCCATAAAAATTTTAG
>NW_027405951.1:0-1813 GCF_003265705.2 Callorhinus ursinus | reverse complement strand
GGGGCACCTTTTGCCCCGGGGCTTTGGATTAGGAAATCGGACGGAGTGAGTGGTGAAAGCGTCAGTGTAGGCCTTCGTTTCTGCCCTGCCGACATGGACTGGTGACTGTGATAACTGCTACAGAAATATGGATCAGGAGACAGGGCTGGGGTGCTGCAGGGGAGGTAAGGGTGGTGCTTTCTATTCACATAGAGCCAGGTGGGACTTCACTAGGAATGTGATCCTTGAGTGAAGATCTAAAGAAGGTGAGTGGTATCACATCAAGAGCATTCTAAATGGAAAGAAAGCATGTGCAAAATTCCTGAGGCAGGAGCATACCAGGTATGTCCAGAAGTAGCAAGAAGCCCCGGTGGCCACAGGAGACAGCTTAGGACATGACCTCAGGGAGGTGACAGAGGAAGATAAAAAGCCTTTGCAGTGCTGTGACCCCATGGGACCTTGTTTCACTGGGCCATCCTGGCTACAGTGTTGAGAACAGATGACAGAGTGTTGAGGATGGGCAGGGGAGGTCCATGATGAAGCTTTTCCAGGAACTCAGGCAAGAGATGGCCTTCAGTGTGGACCAGACAGGTGGCCTTGGAAGCAGTGGTCAGTCCTATTCTGGGTACGTTTAAGGTGGAGCTCACTGGATTTGCTGATGTGTTAGATAATGGGAATGGGAGAAAGGAGGAATTGGGGTAAATCCCAGGTGTGGCTGGTTGTCCTGAGCGATGGGAAGGAGGTTTCTGGGTTGTAGGAGGTCGTCTGTGTTCTGCTTGCACAGGAAGGTGCCTTTCACGGTGGATCTGTTGATGTGCGAGTCCAGGAGAACATTTAACATCTACTCCCTCGGCAACTTTCAAGTACAAGTATCCCCCACTTCAATAAAGTTCACGTTACACATTTTTTTTTTTAAGATCTATGTCATTACCCGGCTTCAAAACAGGAGGAATCCTGAAGAGGATTTCGCTCTTATGAAAAAAGTCGAAAACTGAGCATCGCATTCATCATCTGTTTTGCGGGGAGCCACTGCAGAGGCAGCGTGCACCTCAACCAGGTCTTTCCTGGGAACCGCTCTCCACGTCCAGCCCCCAGCACTTTGAATTGTGTCTGTGAGCATCTGCTGTGCTTCATCTCCATTTATGTTGGGCATCCGTTAGGAAGTTGTGTCCCGAGGCCTAGGAAAATCCAAAGAGAAGTCGTTTTTGGAGTCTGAGCACGCTATATTTTTCTGTAGAATGAATGGTAATTCCTCCTTTGGTCTACACCATTCTTGCTGTGAAAGGTTTCCTTCCTAGGAAGGATGGAAACTGTACTTTCAAATAGCGGGGGAACCTGTACCCCATACTGCAGGGTTAGCTTTAGTCTCCATGCTGCACAGAACGTTCCATGATTTATGCATTTTATCACTCAAGCACTGTGCTTTATTTTTAAGATTTTAATTATTTGAGAGACAGAGAGAAAGAGAGATAGAGAACATGAGAGGGACGAGGGTCAGAGGGAGAAGCAGACTCCCCGCTGAGCAGGGAGTCAGATGTGGGACTTGATCCCGGGACTCCAGGATTGTGACCTGAGCTGAAGGCAGTCGCTTAACCAACTGAGCCACCCAGGTGCCCAAACATTGTGCCTTTGACCACTTTCCCCCATTCCTCCCCCATCCCTGGATCTGGCAACCAGCAATCTGTCCTCAGTATCTGTGCATTCAGTATTTTTTTTTCCATGTGGAACGTCCATGAAAATCTGGTAATTATCTGTCTGTGTCTGCGTTACTTAGCATAATGCTCCCAAGGTGTCTGTCTCTATGTCTGGCTACTGTGAAGAATGCTGCAGTGAA
>NW_027405950.1:0-1814 GCF_003265705.2 Callorhinus ursinus | reverse complement strand
ACCAGCCAGAGACTCCCTGAGTTGAAAGTGAGCGCTCCCCTGCCTGAGCAGCCACACACAGGCCCCTGATGTTCATGATGGCCTGTTCTTGACCGTGAAGGTGAGCTGGCCGACTAGGAGGGGGAGTTCAGCTGGTGGAACAGGCTGTAGCTACAGGACAGAGTGACACATTTGAGCTAGCAGGAGCCACACTCTGGTCTCCCTCTCAGAGCCTGACCTGGAGCTGGAATCTGGGTGCTCTAGGGGCCAGCACACAACAGGGTCTGCACTGACCAGGGATCCATGGCCCCCAGGGAGAGTCCACTCTGCCCTCTCCCCGCTCCTGCCTAGCCTCAGCTCTCCTCACTGTGGGGCTGCAGGACCCGGAACCAGGCCCCATAGGGACGGCTCGGTTCCAGCTTGTAATGATTTCACAGCGCATGGAGCCCCTGGGGCCAGAGGGAGGACTGGCTGTGGACAAGGACTGGGCTGGGGAGGATGCAGGGCCTTGTGGACAGTGAAGGATGGGGCAGGGGCCGAGTCCTGGGTCCACTGCGAATGTCTAAAAAGGGCTGAAATCCCTGAATGCCCATGGGGTCCCTCATTACAGTAATGACCCCCTTCACACTCGGGCATCCTGCTGCTGGGACCCTCCTCCCCGGCATCTTTCCTGCCCCTCGAACTCCAGCCAGGGCTGCTGCCAGGGACAGGCTGGACATCTGTCCTGGCTCCTGCCAGGAACACAAGGCAGAAGGAGGAGAGGAGAAGGGGAAGGGGCAGACTGCTCTTCTCCCTGTCCTGAGTCAGCCTCCACAGATGCCCCCAGGTCCTCTGGCCCAGCCCTGCACTTAGCTGGACCCTGAGAGGGAGTCTGCATTCCAGGCCAGCTGGGGGGAGGGGTATTCAATGACCTGTCCGTTCCCAGATGTCCTAACCACCTCGCCTTGCACCCTAAGGCCTGCCGCCCAGGGTGGGTGTGATTGCGGGGCCCAATGGACTTTGGGGCCACAGAGCATTCTGCTGTGGTGAGGGAATGTGGGGGACCGTTCAGGTGCAGAGCCATGGGTCTCATGTACATCCGCTGCAGGGCCGGTTCACCATACAGGTGCTGTGTGCAGGTCTCCTTTGCACACCTGGCCATGACACACCTCGCTGGCCCTCTCGGTGGGGAGGCCTGGGTGGCTGGTGCACCTGTCCCCCACCTACCCCTGAAGGAGGGCCACGTTCAAGCGTTTCCATGTCCAACCCTCAGGGTCAGTTGGGAACCTGGGTCAAGTGAGGCAGGCACTGGCCCAAGACAAATGAGGGGTGCAGAGCCCAAGGAGCAGGGCTGCTCTCCAGTCCCGGGCCAGCCCCAACCCTCCCATGAGGGTCTCTTTGGAGGTGAGAGCCCCTCAGATCCTAGGGGATAGCTACCCACCATGTCCCATGTGGGGACATGACCTTGCCATCCCCAGGCATGTAGAGGCATGCGCACCTGCAAACCCACCCACACACAACACTATGACTGCCCAGCTGGGGGTCAGAATGGGAGGACAACCCGGGAGCGAGGTGGGGGGTGAGGGTGAAAGAAGAAAGACGTTGGAGACAGCTGGGACATGGGGCAGGGCATCAGGACTCCTGGCAAGGACCCAGATCCAGAGCATGGGGAGGGGAGACAGGCCAGGCTGATGGTCAGGGGTCCCTAAAAGCCCCAGGGGGTTGCCAGGGCACAGGGAAAAGACAGGGTCTGAGTTCCGGTGTCCACCACCACCCTGGGCACTTGGGAGTAGGAAGAGATACTCACACCAAATTCCAGAGGGCTATAGCACAAAAGGCCTCAACTTACTCTGCTG
>NW_027405949.1:0-1814 GCF_003265705.2 Callorhinus ursinus | reverse complement strand
CAGGGGCGGCCAAAAGTTCAACCGTGCTTGTGTGCCCACCTGGGGAGTAGGTCCCAGCAGAATTCCAAGGGAGATAGAAGCAGGGGCCCAAGTCGCCTCTCGACGCAACACCGCTTTCCTGAACCTAGGTCGTCTGGCCTGTGTGCGTGTAGTCTGAACTGCCATCCGCCTAACGCCAAAAACATCAGGCCAGAGGCTCCGCGACTCCGAAAAGAACGCCCTGCCTGAGCGCATACTCCACCTGTGGGGTATTTGTGTGAAAGCAGGAGCAAAGGAACCTAAACGTTTCTCTGATCGAGACAGAGGCCTATAAAGGAAGGCTGCTCTCTCGACCACTCTCTTGTGTGAGGAGGTTAGCACTGCTCTACACTGAGGGCCTGCCTGGAGATCTAGGTACCTAACCCCAGGAACGGAGAAGCCAGGCTGTAGAGAGACCAAACACTGGCAAACAGCAGTGGAGAAGGACCGTGCTGCAGACAGCATCACGGTTCCGGAGGGTGGCAACACTTCCAGTGGGTCTGCGTGAGAGCCTAGGAAGCGATTCCCCGCCATCACAGGAAGAGAGAAACGGCTTCGCGCAGGGGCACCTCTCGCAGCGGCACTAGGGTCACGAAGCTAGCACTCATCTGCCATGGGTGCGTGGATCCCTGAGTGCCAGGCACCTCCTTCGAAGGCAGAAATCTGGGCAGATACCGTGCCTTAAGCTCCCCCAGGTCACTGGGTTAGAGGACACGGTATACTGTGTACTGTGGCTGAGAGCTCTGGGAACAGCCTCCCTAAAGTCCACCGAGCGAGAGAAAGGCCGGTGCAGAAGACACATCTCTTGGCTCGGCTCTTTTTTCTGGGCCTAGTAATGATGCTCCGTGTGTGAGTGCAGGCCACAAAACCACCACCTGACTCCGAGGAACCACAATGGAGAGCACCCTTGCTTCAGCCAGGGCACCCGTGCCTGAGGGTTGGAAGCATTTTGCTGTGTGTCTGCGGGCGAGGGCTGCCAGCGAGTGCAAATGCATTTTCGGAGTGAGACTCAGGCGGCGGCAGAAGGCAGCACACGACTCCCTACTTGTTTCATGAAGCCGGGCCTGCGTCCTGGCTTTGCCATGCCAGGATCACTGCTAGCGGACGAACGCGAAGCAAAAAGAGTGTGGAGAATCCGTGCTTTAGCTACCGCCGAACTCTCTGCGGGAGGAACCAGTGTACGGTGTCCGGGCGCGAAAGCCTCGCGCACAGCTTCCATACGCCAAAGCGAGGTTAGACATAGACCATTGCGGAAGGCTCCCCTTGGCTCAGCCCTCTCTACCTGGAGCTGCTAACTCTACACTGCACCGTGGCTCTGTAACTCCCGTTGCTCAAAACGGACTTAGAAGAAAGAAGCCTGGAATCAAGCACAGCGGTAGCTTCCGTCCCGTCTCCACAGGGGGCGGCCACATGTTCAACCCTGCTTGTGTGCCGCCCTGGGGACTGGATCCCAGGAGACTTCCAAGGGAGGAAGAAGCAGGGGCCCAAGGCGCCTTTCGACGCAACAGTGCTTTCCTGAAGCTAGGTCGTCTGGCCCTGTGTGCGTTTAGTCCGAACTGCCATCCGCCTAAGGCCAAAAACATAAGGCCAGAGGCCCCGAGCCTCCCCAAGAACGCCCTGCCTGAGCGCACACTTCACCTGTTGGGTGTTTGTGTGAAAGCATGAGCAATGGAACCTAAATGTGACTCTGCCCGAGAAAGAGGCCTGTAATGGAAGGCTGCTCTCTGGACCCCTCTCTTGTGTGAGTGGTTAGGACTGCTCTACCATGTGTGCCTGCCTGCAGACCTAGGTACCTA
>NW_027405948.1:0-1815 GCF_003265705.2 Callorhinus ursinus | reverse complement strand
GTGTACCCAGGCCCACTAGGCTCTATAGTCTCCTTTCATGCACCATGTTGTAGCGCTGCTACATGCTAAGGTAAACCCAACTGATGTCACTTTCCTCATCTGTAAAACAGGAATAAACAAGTACATGGCCACTCTAAAATCGTTACCACGTTCACAGAAAAGTCCTATATCAGTAGCCTGACCCCCTGAAGCTTGCACTCTGGGAACTCAGCAACTATTATGTCCATCTATCTTTTCCTTTTCATGTCTGACTCCTGCTGCCAGATTGATGGAAAGTTTCCTCAAGACATCATGCTCAAAATCCACAGTTATATGTTTGTTTTACCTACACTGCTCAACCACTAAGACTCTCCTAGGCCGTCCACTGAAATTTTCTCCAAAATCAAACCGTTAGCAGTGCATTTCTAAAACCCTAGGGAAGACTGTCCAGTGGCTCAGCATTTCCCCTGGATGCTGAGGTATTCATGACCTTGATGGATTCTGAAGTTAGCCTCCCCACCAGGAGGAGGATTTATAGAGGAGCCTTGAGGCAGGCACATCCACATTTCAGTTGAGTCGGTGGACAGAACACAAGCAAGTGGCAAAGGTAAAGTTGGCAGAGTGATCTGTGAGGTGTCATGTCGACGAACAGGGTGGGTCTTCCCATACTCTGCTCAAAAATTTCAGACATTGAGTGTGGGAGGAGCAGGATCTCTGCCAAATCAAGGGATATTTGTTGTGGTGAGCACAGTGTTGGACAAGAGGAGGGAGAAACATTTAATGAGTACATACTGTGTGACAGGAACTTAGACAAGTAAGGCTACTGGATCCTGAAATAACAGGTCCATTTTACAGTCAGAAAACAGCCTCTGAGAAGGGAAATAACTTGAGCAATTTTTTTAAAGATAAGACTCCAAGATGGGGGCCTAACTCACCTCACCTAAGGTGAGAAGTGAACACACCTCCTCCATGGACACCCCAAATCTACACCTATTTATAGAGCAGATCCTCCTGAAAGAGAACTGAGGGCAGCCTGAACAGCTTTTGCACAACAGGAGACAGAGAGACAGAGATAACATGACACAGGAACCACCCTTCAGAGCATGCTACCTGCAGTGGGGAGGGATATTTCTGGGGGCTGTAAGCTGATTTGTCTTCCCTGGGTCACAAATAAAAAGTTGCAGTTTATTTTATTTTTATTTTTTAATTTTTTTATTGATTTATTTGTCAGAGAGAGTTGGAGAGCAAGAGCGAGCATAAGCAGGAGGAGCAGCAGGCAGAGGGAGAAGTAGCCTCCCCACCGAGCAAGGAGCCAGATGTGGGACTCTATCCCATGATCCTCTGGGATCATGACATGAGCAGAGGGCAGACGTTTAACTGACTGAGCCACACAAATGTCTCAAGAACCTGCAGTTTAACGAGCAACTAGAATGTGAAGTATCCACCGCAAGAGCCCCCTTTCCCAAATCAGGTGGGGGTGTTCCTGGATCTCTTTCTGTGTTGAGGCACGGGCAAGCACCATGGCTCACATTTCCCTCCACCTTGATAACATGGACAGAAGCAGGGTCTGACCACCCTATACAGCTTATTACCTCGATGAGCCTTGGTTCCCAGCCTACTCAAACCCAGCTGTGCCAACAAGGCAGCCCCAGCATACCACACACTGGGACGCCCCTGGTCAGCATCAGTGACAGCTCCTGACAACAAACCGATGTGACACAGGTTTTAAGCACCCAAGAACACTCCAGGTCTGCAGGACTCTGACTACATGGGTACCCCTTGTAAGGAAGGCTATGTGACTTGGGCCACTACTGCATCAGCTGCACCTGCCCTGAC
>NW_027405947.1:0-1815 GCF_003265705.2 Callorhinus ursinus | reverse complement strand
ATAGTAGGAAGGGAAAAATCAGAGGCGGAGATGAACCATGAGAGACTGTGGACTCTGAAAAACAAATAGGGTTCTAGAGGGGAGGGGGGGAGGGGGATGGGTCTGCCTGGTGATGGGTATTAAAGAGGGCACATACTGAATGGAGCACTGGGTGTTATACGCAAACAATGAATCATGGAACACTACATCAAAAACTAATGATGTAATGTATGGTGATTAACATAACATAATAAAAAAATAAAAAGTAAAATAAAATAAAAGAATGACAAGAGCTAACATTTTGAAACACTAGGGACTGTTCTGAATGCTTTATGTACTGTTCCTTTTTTTTTACTATGACTTGACCGAAGTACAGAACCTAATTTCTAAGAGTCAAAATTAACATATATGTCAAAATACAAATTTTGACAGTGCTTTTGGAAAGCGATCTATCTACCTACCTACCTGTCTATCTATATCTGGAGTCTTAAAAATCTGATAGCACATTCTCCAAGGCAGGATCCATGGCCAAAGACTGTTAGATTACAGCCATAGCACTAAGCTCAGGACAGATACCCAGCAAATATCTATTGAACAAATAAATAAATCAATTAGTAAATAAACTTTTTTTTTTATAAACCATTTATTATGTACAGCTTTTTGGAATCTATATGCTAATTTTGACTCTTAGAAATTAGGTTCTGTACTTCAGTCAAGTCATAGTGAAAAAAAGGAACAGTACATAAGGCATTCAGAACAGTCCCTAGTGTTTCAAAATGTTAGCTCTTGTCATTCTTTTATTTTATTTTACTTTTTATTTTTTTATTATGTTATGTTAATCACCATACATTACATCATTAGTTTTTGATGTAGTGTTCCATGATTCATTGTTTGCGTATAACACCCAGTGCTCCATTCAGTATGTGCCCTCTTTAATACCCATCACCAGGCAGACCCATCCCCCTCCCCCCTTCCCCTCTAGAACCCTGTTTGTTTTTCAGAGTCCACAGTCTCTCATGGTTCATCTCCGCCTCTGATTTTTCCCTTCCTACTATATTCTCCTTTTTTTTTTTTTAACATATAATGTATTATTTGTTTCAGAGGTACAGGTCTGTGATTCAACAGTCTTACACAATTCACAGCGCTCACCGTAGCACATACCCTCCCCAATGTCTATCACCCAGCCACCGCATCCCTCCCTCCCCCACCACTCCAGCAACCCTCAGTTTGTTTACTGAGATTAAGAATTCCTCATATCAGTGAGATCATATGATACATGTCTTTCTCTGATTGACTTATTTCGCTCAGCATAATACACTCCAGTTCCATCCACGTCATTGCAAATGGCAAGATATCATTCCTTTTGAGGGCTGAAAATATACATTATATATATATACATATATATATACCACATCTTCCTTATCCATTCATCTGCCAATGGATATCTTTGCTCTTTCCATAGTTTGGCTATTGTGGACATTGCTGCTATAAACATTGGGGTGCACGTACCCATTTGGATCACTATATTTGTATCTCTGGGGTGAATACCCAGTAGTGCAATTGCTGGATCGTATGGTAGCTCTATTTTCAACTGTTTGAGGAACCTCCATACTGTTTTCCAGAGTGGCTGCACCAGCTTGCATTCCCACCAACAGTGTAGGAGGGTTCCCCTTTCTCCGCATCCCCGCCAACATCTATCGTTTCCTGACTTGTTAATTTTAGCCATTCTGACTGGTGTGAGGTGGTATCTCATTGAGGTTTTGATTTGGATTTCCCTGATGCTGAGCGATGTTGAGCACTTTTTCATGTGTCTTTTGTTCCTTTTATCTCCATGAC
>NW_027405946.1:0-1816 GCF_003265705.2 Callorhinus ursinus | reverse complement strand
TGGCTCCAACTCCATCAGCAGCTCTGGGGGGAGGGGTGGTGCCTACAGCAACTTCAGGAGGACACCAGGAGCTGACAGGTAACCAAGCACCCGCCCACGGAGAGCCTGGCGTGGACCAGGAAGAAATGGCACCTGCTCCTGCCCCAGCCCCTGCCATAGTTCCTGCCCCTGCCAGAGCCGCTCTCCCTGCCCCTGCCCCTGCCCCTGCCCCTGGCCCTGCTCTTACACCCAGCCCTGCCCCTATCCTAACCCCTGCCCCTACTCCTGCTCCTGCAGGGCTCCCAGAGCCACATGCAGAGCCCACAGCCCTGCAGGGAGAGCTCCTTGTACCATCGCCGGACCCCGACGCCTCGCCAGAGTGTTTCATCCCCTCCCCCGATGTTCTTTCTCTCTGGTTCATATTAACTGTTATTTTATCTTTTCATGTTCTGTATACTGTTTATTATTTGTTTTAAATAAAATTACTTGTTTTCAATTGAACATGTCATGAGCATGCCCAACGCTGTGCCACCACACCCCAGAACATTGCTGCAGAATATCTCATTCCCCAAAGGAGTCCCCGAACCAGAAGGCCCCCCTGCCCATTTATCCCCCAGCCCAGACCCTGGCAAACCCTAAGCTGCTTTCTCTCTCTGTTCTTTTACCTGTTCTGGATGATTCCATATGTGGAATTACGCAGTAAAGGCCTTTGTGTCTGCCCACCTATTTTCAAAAGGGACTCGTTTTCTCCTGTGTTTACTTGACATAGAATTTCACTTATTTGATATTGAAATCCCCGATGGATTACACATCACATGTAATCATAGAGGCCACTTTAGGAATTATGGGCACAATCTCTGGGCCCAGACCCTTGTTCCTGCTGGGACACCACAGCCTGACCCCAGACAGGAAACGGCTGGTTCCTCCTGTGGCCCACACAGAAACCATGGAAATGCAGAAAGCTGGAAGACACACCACAAAGGGCAAAAGCACTGCTCACAACCCAAGGCCAGAGAAACGTTTCACCTGACTCTGGTCCAAACCATGCTCCAAGTCACTGGGTTTCACAGGGACGGAGACCAAACACATGCAAGTCCAAGGCGGAAGGATAGGCACGCAGGGAATATGTGTGAGAGATGTGGCGCTCCCGGGTAAGGACTCCAGCAAAGGATACCCTATGGAGGCAGCGCTGGTCACCCTCAGACCGGCAGGTGTCTGGTCTGGGGAGAACGTGAGGAAGCGGAGGTCTAATGCAGGTCCCCTGGAGAGAAGGGTGATGGGCACCCCTGTCTGGGAGAACAGTGAGCAGCACCCATCCCAGGCCACAGGGTGCACCCATCACCTGGCATGCTCAGCCTCGGACTCACCCCCGGAAACTCTGGCTCGGTTTTTCACAGATGTATTTTCAGGAGTGTTCATCACAGCAGTGGTGGAGAGAGCAGGGAATGGACCAACATTAATGCCCAAGGAGATGGATGGGATCCACGGTCCCAGTCCTCATGATAGAATGCCCTGTAGCTACTGTCACATTGTCGTTTGGGGCACAGGATCCGGGAAGCCCCTCCTGAGACCCCCTCCTGCCACGCTGTTCCTGGGAACATTGAGAATTGTTTGAGGAGGATGTGGAGAGGATCCAGGATGACAGCGGGTCCAAGGAGAAGGAAGGTCAACACTGGGAGGACAGTTGGACATGTCCTGAGCCACCATCCAGGGCCCGGGCTGTGATGCCCTTGGACCTTACCCCAAATAATGGCTCCTGAGGTATGGATCCAGCTTCTGTGGTTTCATTCCCTCCCTCCCTGCATCATTTATTCACTCCCTCATTCCTTCCCCCCCC
>NW_027405945.1:0-1816 GCF_003265705.2 Callorhinus ursinus | reverse complement strand
TGGCTATCACAGGAAGCTGATGGAATGATTGAGATTTGGCCATCCAGTGTGGGCCATCCCAGGAATTGATAAGTCCCACGCTGCCACGTCCTGCCCAGTCGACCAGCCAGCCAGGAAGGCCTGGGATATTCCACCAGGTCAGCACATCTTGGCTGACTTTTCCTAGAGATCCTTTGTCCAGATTTATGGCATGGCCCACTCAAAACACTCTGAGACCTTACCTGTGAGGAGAAAAGAAAATATGGATCATGTACACCAGTGTTGCCTGATAATAGAATCTTCTTTTTCCACTTATGTGTGGTTCCAGAACCAGCACATGAGACAGATAAGGCAGACCTGATTTGGGTCTGCAAACTCCCAAGGGGAAGGGCCATGTCATGGACAAGAACTGTCTACACCGTGGACTCAAGTTTACTCCCCAGCATATCAAACAGGTCTCTTCTTGAGCTTCTCCTTGACACAGGTACAGGTCTTCATGGGCTTGCCAAGTGTATGGCAAGAAGGTTTAGGATAGGATCCCATGCTATCTGGTTCCAGCTTCCTTTCTGTTCCCCCAGATTCAGAGAGCACCTCTCTGCCTACTACTTTTCTTTCCCCTCAGATCCAGACCCTGTGCATCTCCTTGCTGACCAGAGAGCTCCATCTGAGCTCATTTTTTCAACAAGTAATTAATGGGAGATTACTGTGTGCCAGTGGGGAACAAAAATGGGAGCTTCCAGAACACATTCCTTTTATGTTTTATAGTGTCAGAGGTAAAATTTAGTGATGCATCAGATTCACGTAACACCCAAAGCTCATTCCCAGTGCCTTTCCTAATGCCCATCAGCTAATTATGCCATCTCCACACCCACCTCCACACAAGCAACCGTGTTTCATCCCTGTAGTTAAGAGCTTCTTATGGTTTAGCTCCCTCTCTGTTTACATCTTATTTTGTCTTCCCTTCCCCTATGTTCATCGGTTTTGTTTCTTAATTTCCAAATATGAGTGTAATCATATGGTATTTGTCTATCTGTGACTGACTAATTTCAAGTAGCATAATACCGACTAGTTTTACCCACATCATTGCAAATCGCAAGGTATTGATTTTCTTGGTGGCTGAGTATCATTCCATTGTGTATATGTAACAAATTTTCTTTCTCCAGACATGAAAAAGATCTGTATTTGCACCCTGCTGCTGATAATACTTTGCGGTAGCTTCCTCACGCAGACTCTCTCGTCTCCACTATATCCGCAGCTATATCAGAGCAGATTCAAGTCTCCACATTACCTCCCCACTGAACAGTGGTCCCTTTTCTACTTGTAGGCTTGCAGTGTTCATATTCTTAGATCTCTGATTGATCCCTTGTGAGTTCAGAATGATTTGATAAGTATGTAGTTGTATTTGAGGGATGAAACAAACTTAACTCTTCCCCTCTGTACTTTCTGATTGGATGCTGGATATGAAGACTGTGAACCTGGTGACAGGCTGGATTTTCTTGCCCCAATTCTATGAGAGCTGAATGTCCTTGTGTCAAGTAGGTAATGATTTGTGACACAGCTTCATCCTTTCCAGGGTTATGTTTATTGTGGGAAGATGTACCAGACATATATCTACCATTTTCAACACTTACATATAAGCTTTGATGGATGACTTGAGAATAGCATTTGCTCTAGTGCCATGTTGTCCAACGTACCCATAAAGTGTGACCTTCCATAGGGTCTAATGGCCCATGTCTTCATTAATATCGGTGTCAGTGTTTCAGTGAATGGTGGGTCTTTGTGACACATTTAACTTAGTACTGGTTGAGTCTTTCAGCCTCACCATGAACTTCACTAT
>NW_027405944.1:1259-1817 GCF_003265705.2 Callorhinus ursinus | reverse complement strand
CTATCGTCAGGGAGACGTTTCTCGGAGTTCGGTCCAGGGAAGGGTAGTAAAGAGTACGTTACTTTCATGATACATCCACACCCACTTTTTGAAATGATTATCCCTCCAGGATATCTGAAGATATTAGTGGAGAATTGCCGTATACGCAGACTTGCTTTTCTAAGGTGAGTACATGGCACTTTTCTTATTCACGCACACACACACACACACACACACACACACACACACACACACATACCCACACAGAGTTGAACATGTTTCTGTCCCGTCAGGAAAGAAGGTGTTCGTTGAGAGACGGTTACCCGCCGATGCTTTTGGGTTCCTCGTTTTCTTCCCCCCAGGGAGTGAAGTGTTTGCGCTTTTTCCCTAGGCTTCCCTTCACACCCTTGGGGAGCCTTCCGTAAGCCAGAAACAAGCCGTGAGTTGAAAGAGGCGTACCACGCAGACCTCCTTCTCAGAGCGAAGGCTGTCACACTTTTCCTTGGGCCATCACACGCACATTAGAAAAACGTCCTCAGGTAAGCTGTGAGTTGACGGACGGGTTTTCTACAGCAGTTA
>NW_027405944.1:0-1159 GCF_003265705.2 Callorhinus ursinus | reverse complement strand
GTTCTACACAGGCTTGCTTTTCACACTTCAGCCCATGGTACATTCCCCAGGCTTCCACACGCGCAGTGGGTGTCCCTTCCCTAAACATGAACCAAGACCCGGCGAAAGCTGCATTCTACACCACCTAGTTTTCCGAGTTTCGTATAGAACGCTTGCGTTGTGCTTCCACACCCCCTTTTGCAACTGCTTCGGTATATCTCAGGAGAGAGCTTCGCTTGAAAGACGGTCTCCCTCCGTCATGCTCTTCTCTCGGAGTTAAGGATAGGGCACTCTCCTTATGCCTGCACACGTACACTTGCAACCTCTACTGACTTCATGACCCCGTCCATATGCTAGCCTGAAAGACCCATTGCGCACGGACTTGTTTCTCAGAGATGAGTACAGGGCACAGCACGGTCCTTGTGCTTCCACCACGACTATTCAAAAGGCTCCCGTCTCCAAGGCAAAGGATGTCTGGTGCAAGACGGTTTCGCAAAAGCGAGGTTGCGTCTTATAGGGCGGTCTAAGGTGCTCTCCTGACGCTTCCACGCCTACATATGCAAACGCTTCTGGGCTCACGAAAATGTCGTCAGTTGAAAGCTGCCTTGTACCCCCGACGCGTTTCTCGGAGTTAGGTCCAGGGAACGGTCCCTGTGCGATGACACGCAGCCTTCAGATAGCTCAGCTCTTTTCTATCGTCAGGGAGACGATTCTCGGGTCAGGTGCAGGGAACGGTAGTAACGCGTACGGAACTTCATGATACTTCCACACCCACTTTTGGAAATGATTCTGTCTCCAGGATACCTGAAGATAGTAGTGGAGAATTGCGGTAAACGCAGACTTGCTTTTCCAAGGTGAGTACATGGCACTTCTCTTATTCACGCACACATACACACACACACACACACACACACACACACACACACAGAGAGTTGAACATATTTCTGTCTCGTCAGGAAAGAAGGTGTTCGTTGAGAGACGGTTTCTCGCCGATGCTTTTGGGTTCTTGCTTTTTTCCCCCCGGAGATTGAATTGTATGCACTTTTTCTCTAGGCTTCCGGACACCCGCGTGAGAAGCCTCTCGTAAGCCAGAAACAAGCCGTGAGTTGAAAGAGGGGTTCCACGCAGACCTTCTTCTCAGACCGCAGCCTGTCACACTTTTCCTTGGACCTCCACACGC
>NW_027405943.1:0-1817 GCF_003265705.2 Callorhinus ursinus | reverse complement strand
ATCAAAAGACACAGGCTATCAGATTGGATTAAAAAACAAGACCCATCCATATGCTGTCTGCAAGAGACTCATTTTAGACGCAAAGACACCCCCAGATTGAAAGTGAGGGGGTGGAAAACCATTTACCATGCTAATGGACACCAAAAGAAAGCTGGGGTGGCAATCCTTATATCAGACAAACTAGATTTTAAAACAAAGACTGTAATAAGAGATGAGGAAGGACACTATATCCTACTTAAAGGGTCTATCCAACAAGAAGATCTAACAATTGTAAATATCTATGCCCCGAACATGGGAGCAGCCAATTATATAAGGCAATTAATAACAAAAGCAAAGAAACACATTGACAACAATACAATAATAGTGGGGGACTTTAACACCCCCCTGACTGAAATGGACAGATCATCTAAGCAAAAGATCAACAAGGAAATAAAGACTTTAAATGACACACTGGACCAAATGGACTTCACAGACATATTCAGAACATTCCATCCCAAAGCAACGGAATACACATTCTTCTCTAGTGCCCATGGAACATTCTCCAGAATTGATCACATCCTAGGTCACAAATCAGGTCTCAATCGGTACCAAAAGATTGGGATCATTCCCTGCATATTTTCAGACCACAATGCTTTGAAACTAGAACTCAACCACAAGAGGAAAGTCGGAAAGAACTCAAATACATGGAGGCTAAAGAGCATCCTACTAAAGAATGAATGGGTCAACCAAGAAATTAAAGAAGAATTAAAAAAATTCATGGAAACCAATGAAAATGAAAACACAACTGTTCAAAATCTTTGGGATACAGCAAAGGCAGTCCTGAGAGGAAAGTATATAGCAATACAAGCCTTTCTCAAGAAACAAGAAAGGTCTCAAATACACAACCTAACCCTACACCCAAAGGAGCTGGAGAAAGAACAGCAAAGAAAGCCTAAACCCAGCAGGAGAAGAGAAATCATAAAGATCAGAGCAGAAATCAATGAACTAGAAACCAAAAGAACAGTAGAACAGATCAACGAAACTAGGAGCTGGTTCTTTGAAAGAATTAACAAGATTGATAAACCCCTGGCCAGACTGATCAAAAAGAAAAGAGAAATGACCCAAATCAACAAAATCATGAATGAAAGAGGAGAGATCACAACCAACACCAAAGAAATACAAACAATTATAAGAACATATTATGAGCAACTCTATGCCAGCAAATTAGATAACCTGGAAGAAATGGGTGCATTCCTAGAGATGTATCAACTACCAAAACTGAACCAGGAAGAAATAGAAAACCTGAACAGACCTATAACCACTAAGGAAATTGAAGCAGTCATCAAAAATCTCCCAAGAAACAAAAGCCCAGGGCCAGATGGCTTCCCAGGGGAATTCTATCAGACATTTCAAGAAGAATTAATACCTATTCTCCTGAAACTGTTCCAAAAAATAGAAATGGAAGGGAAACTTCCAAACTCATTTTATGAGGCCAGCATTACCTTGATTCCAAAACTAGACAAAGACCCCATCAAAAAAGAGAATTACAGACCAATATCCTTGATGAACATGGATGCAAAAATTCTCACCAAAATACTAGCCAATGGGATCCAACAGTACATTAAAAGGATTATTCACCACGACCAAGTGGGATTTATCCCTGGGCTGCAAGGCTGGTTCAACATCCGCAAATCAATCAACGTGATACCATACATTAACAAAAGAAAGAGCAAGAATCATATGATCCTCTCAATAGATGCAGAAAAAGCATTTGACAAAGTACAACATCCCTTCTTGATCAAAACTCTTCAGAGTATAGGGATAGAGGGTACATACCT
>NW_027405942.1:0-1817 GCF_003265705.2 Callorhinus ursinus | reverse complement strand
GGGCAGACCTGGGGAGACTCCCCTTCCTCCCCCAGGAGGAGCGCACCTCAGGGATCTGCTGTGTTTGGAGACTCCACACGGGGTCGGGTGCCAGAGATAGAAACGCTTGGTCACAAGCCGGGTGAGCACGGAGTGTGGCCAGACACTGGGGACACGGGAGGGACTGACTGCTTTTCTCTGGGGGCGCACTGAGGAGCGGGGCCCCAAGTTCTCGGCTCCTCCAGGCAGAGATTGGGCGGCCACCATTTTCACTCTCATCCTCCAAAGCTGTACGGAAAGCTTGATGGGAACAAAGCTCCCAAAAGCAATCCCCAGCAGATTGCTTAGCCCGGACAAACAAGGGCGGGGCAATTCCGCCTCCGGCAAAGACATTTGGGAACCATGGCAACAAGCCCCTCCCCCAGAAGATCAGCAGGAACAGCCAGCAAAGACCAAGTGTACCGATCAAGGAGAACAGGAGAACTCCAGTGTTAGGAGAATACTGCACATAGAATTCATGGCTTTTTTTTACCATGATTCTTTAGTTTTTCAAAGTTAATTTTTTTAACTGTTTTTTTTTAATTTTTCTTTTTCCCTTTTTCAACCAACATCTTATCAATCCCTTTTTGAAAAAAAAACACTTATTTTTCATTTTTAGAGTCATATTCTATTACTTCATAGTAGATACACTTATTTATGGCATATATATATAAGTTGTTCTCTCTTTAAAATTTTGAGATACAGTTTCTTCTAACAGATCAACATATACCCTAAATCACTAGTGTATGGCTTTGTTCTAGTCTCCTGCCTGATCACATTGTCTCCCTTTTTGTTTTTTCTTTTTTTTTAAATCTTCTTTTTTCAAACAACTTCTTACCTTATCAATTCGAATCTTTTATAAAATCTTTTATAATTTTCATCTTTACAGTAATCTTCGATACATTCATTGTATAAACCCTTATTTTGTATATATATCTTTCCTTCTTCAAACTTTTAGAAGGCACTTTCTTCTAACAGACCAAGATACATGCAAAATCTAGTGTGTGGCACTAATCTATGCACTAGCCTGATTATATTTGATCATATTGTTTTTTATTGTTTTGTTCTGTTATTGTTTGTTTTTATCTTTTTCTTTTTTTTTTCTCTTTCTTCTTTCCTTCTTTACCTTTCTTTTCCCCTGGTTTCACGTCTTTTCTGATTTGTTTAGAGTATATTTGCTGGGGATGTTGTTAACCTGTTAGCATTTTGTTCTCTCATTCATCTATTCTCCTCTGGACAAAATGACAAGATGAAAAAAATCACCTAAACAAAAAGAAGAAGAGGTAGTACCATCTGCCAGGGACCTAATCAATACGGACATTAGTACAATGTCAGACCTAGAGTTCAGAATCATGATTTTAAAGATACTAGCTGGGCTTGAAAAAAGCATGGAAGTTATTAGAGAAACCCTTCCTGGAGAAATAAAAGACCTAAAATCTAACCAAATCGAAATCAAAAAGGCTATTAATGAAGTGCAATAAAAAATGGGGGCACTAACTGCTAGGATAAATGAGGCAGAACACAGAACCAGCAATATCCAAGACCAAATGATGGAAAATAAAGAAGCTGAGAAAAAGAGAGATAAACAACTACTGGAGCACCAGGGCAGAATTCGAGACGTAAGCGATACGATCAGATGAAACAATATTAGAATAACTGGGATCCCGGAAGAAGAAGAAAGAGAGAGAAGGCAGAAGGTATACTGGAGCAAATTATGGCAGAGAACTTCCCTAATGTGGGGAAGGAAACAGGCATCAAAATCCAGGAGGCACAAAAAACCCCTCTCAAAACCAATAAAA
>NW_027405941.1:0-1818 GCF_003265705.2 Callorhinus ursinus | reverse complement strand
TGCTTTCAGGATTTTCTCTTTGTCTCTGAGACTCGTAAGTTTTACTATTAGATGTCGGGGTGTTGACCTATTATTATTGATTTTGAGAGGGGTTCTCTGTGCCTCCTGGATTTTAATGCCTGTTTCCTTCCTCACATTAGGGAAGTTCTCTGCTATAATTTGCTCCAATATACCTTCTGCCCCTCTCTCTCTCTCTTCTTCTTCTGGGATCCCAATTATTCTAATGTTGTTTCATCTTATCGTATCGCTTATCTCTCGAATTCTGCCCTCGTGATCCTGTAATTGTTTCTCTCTCTTTTTCTCAGCCTCTTTATTTTCCATCATTTGGTCTTCTATATCGCTGATTCTCTCTTCTGCCTCTTTTATCCTAGCAGTTAGTGCCCCCATTTTGGATTGCACCTCATTAATAGCCTTTTTGATTTCGATTTGGTTAGATTTTAGTTCTTTTATTTCTCCAGAAAGGGTTTCTCTAATAACTTCCATGCTTTTTTCAAGCCCAGCTAGTTTCTTTAAAGTCATGATTCTGAACTCTAGGTCTGACATCGTACTAATGTCCGTATTGAGTAGGTCCCTGGCTGACGGTACTACCTCTTGTTCTTTTTGCTGAGGTGATTTCTTTCGTCCTGTCATTTTGTCCAGAGGAGAATAGATAAATGAGAGAACAAAATGCTAACAGGTTTACAACGTCCCCAGCAAATATACTGTATACAAATCAGAAAAGACCTGAAACCAGGGGAAAAGAAAGGGAAAGAAAGAAAAAAGAAAGAGAAAAAAAAAAGGAAAAAAAAAGGATAAAAACAAAAACAGAACAATACAAAAAAAGCAGAATGTGATCAAATATGATCAGGCTAGTGCATAGATCAGTGCCACACACTAGATTTTGGGCGTATTTTGGTCTGTTAGAAAAAAGTGCCTCCTAAAATTTTAAAGGAAGAAAGACATATATGTACAAAATAAGGGTTGATACAATGAAGGGATGGAAGATGACTGTAAAGATGAAAATTATAAAAGATTATATAAAAGGACTTGGTAAGATAAGTTGTTTGAAAAAAGAAAGAAGATTTAAGAAAAAAAAAAAGGAAAAAGGAAGAGAATGTGATCAGGCAGGAGACTAGAACAAAGCCATACACTTGTGATTTAGGGTATATTTTGATCTGTTAGAAGAAACTGTACCCCAAAATTTTAAAGAGAGAACAACTTATATATATATGCCAAAAATAAGGGTAACTACTATGAAGGGATAAAATAGGACTCTAAAAATGAAAAATAAAAAATGTTTTTTTTTTTTAAAAGGGATTGATAAGATGTTGTTTGAAAAAGGGAAAAAGAAAAATAAAAAAAACAGTCAACAAAAATTAACTTTGATGAAATAATGGATCATGGTAAAAAAAAAAAAAAAAAGCCATGAATCTATGTGCAGTATTCCCCTAGCGCTGGAGTTCTCCCATTCTCCTTGATCGATCAACTTGGTCTTGGCTTGCTGGCTGTTTGTGCTGATCTTCTGGGGGAGGGGCCTGTTGCTGTGGTTTTCAAATGTCTCTGCCGGAGGCGGAATTGCCCCGCCCTTGTCGGTCCGGGCTAAGGAAGCTGCTCCGGTTTGTTCTCAGGAGCTTTTGTTCCCTGCAAGCTCTCGGTACAGCTTTGGAGGACCAGGGCAGAAATGGTGGCCTCCCAATCTCCACCCGGAGGAGCTGAGAACTCGGGGCCCCGCTCCTCAGTGTGTCCCCAGAGAAAAGCAGTCACTCCCGTGTCCCCGGTCCCTGGCCGCACTCCGTGCTCACCCGGCCTGTGACCGAGCGTTGCTATCTCTGGCACCCG
>NW_027405940.1:0-1818 GCF_003265705.2 Callorhinus ursinus | reverse complement strand
GCGCATACCCCGCACGGGTCGCGGGGCGGGACTCGGGCGCCCCCTGCGGGAGGTGGGGCAGTGCAGGATGCCGTGCACTCAGTTGCGTGGAGGCACCTGTCCCTTCTGGGGTCCAGCTGAATCCATTACATTTGGGAAATTCGAACTGAAATGGAGTCCAATTATACCCTGACTTCTCCAGAAATAGAAACAATTAATTAGAAACCATACGGAATTATGTGAAATGCAGACACAGGCTTTACAACTTACACCAAAGTTCATTCAAAATTGTAGATATTTAACATGTAAAACTATCAAAATAAAGGGGGTGCCTGGGTGGCTCAGTCGGTTAAGCGGCTGCCTGCGGCTCAGGTCATGATCCCAGGGTCCTGGGATCGAGCCCCGCGTCGGGCTCCTTGCTCAGCAGGAAGCCTGTTTCTCCCCTGCCTGCTGTTCCCCCTCCTTGTGCTTGCTCTCTGTCTTTCTCTTTCTCTCTCTCTCTGTCAAATAAATAAAGAAAATCTTTCAAAAAACAAAAAGTAAAAAAAGAAAATCCACATGGTCTTGGGTTCAGTGATGAGCTTTAACACACAACACCAAAAGCCAATCCACAAATGAAAAAAATTGATAACATGAACTTCCTAAAATTAAAACTTTTGTGGGGCGCCTGGGTGGCTCAGTCGTTAAGCGTCTGCCTTCGGCTCAGGTCATGATCTCAGGATCCTGGGATCGAGCCCTACATCGGGCTCCCTGCTCAGTGGGGAGACCGCTTCTCCCTCTCCCACTTCCCCTGCTTGTGTTTCCTCTCGCTGTGTCTCTCTCTGTCAAATAAACAAATAAAATCTTAAAAAAAAAAACTTTTGCTCTGTGAAAGACCTTGCTCAGAAAACTAAAAGAAATGCCACGAACTGGGAGGAAATATTTGCAAAGCGCAAATCTGGAAAAAGATTTGTATTCAAAAAATACAAAAGACTATCAGAACTCAATGATAAGGAAACAAACATCCTAATTGATAATGGGTAAGGATCTGAACAGATGCCTGGACAAAGATGATATGCAGATACAAAATAAGCATACAAAAATATGTTTGACATCATCATTAGGAAAGTACAAATTTAAACAACAGTGAGACAGTACTGCACAACTATCACAAATACTAAACTCCAAAAACAAGAACACCAATTGCTGGAAGGGGAGGAATGGCAGCAACTGTCCCTTCAGAAGACATTTTGGCCATTTTTTCCAAACCTAAGTAAGTCTCATGTTAAGATCCAGCAATTGCACTTCTAGTATTTAGCAACTGCTTTGAAAAACTATTTCCAAACAAAAACTCACATGCAGTTATGCACGGTAGCTCTATTCATAATAGTTACAAACTTAAAGAAACCAGGATGTCCTTCGATAAATGAATCCATAAGCAAACTAAGTGCATCCATGTGAAGGAAGGAGAATATGCCATGCAAAATATACCTCTTTGGCACAAGGGATATTTGGGCTGATTAATTTTAAGAAACGCCAGACATGGGAGAATCTCTGAAAACTGGATAAAAGTTGTCATTTGGTGAGTGAAATGTACACTTATAAAGGAACACCCCATTTGTAAGCCTGTCTCCCTCTGTATCAGGAACAGAATTACTAAATCTCAAGAAACTCCTACCAAAAGAGAAGGCACAGACTTAAAGCAGTGTAACAACCATACCCTCATTTACTGTGCTCACCTGATAACATCCCTTAACTGACCTTCCCACCACCCAAAATCTTTTGGTCTTTAGCTGAAGATAGCATTTAGGGTGAGGGCTGGGCCACTTCAAGGAATTACTCCATTTTCCTGGGTATCTC
>NW_027405939.1:0-1818 GCF_003265705.2 Callorhinus ursinus | reverse complement strand
GATGGTAAATTTTACATGTGTATTTTCCTACAATTAAAAAATAATCTGAGAATCAGCTTTACACTGATTCTTTGAAGCAATAATGTAACATTAGTCTGTCTTGTGGCAAAATGCAAGCTCCTTAAGAGCAGAAATACAGTTTCATCTATTTTATTTATCTTTGCATCCCCTACAGCTTCACTGCTCAAAGTGTGGTCCATGGGTCACAACATCAGGCATTGTCTGGGTGCTTTTTAGAAATGTACCAGCACCCCACATTTTGTGAGTCTACACATACTTTTAATAACACACCTGGGTGATTCACATGCACTTTATAAAGTTTGAGAAGCACTGTTCTACAGCACCTAACTCAGAAATATCAGAGAATATTAAAGTTTGCCTGTTGTTCATGGATTAGAATCTTCTATTGATAGCTGCATTTAACTTCTTTGCTCTAGGACTGCTGTGAACTTTAGATTTCACCAATAGACATATGCTAGAAATAAACAGTGAGCCAAGATTTACATAAATTTAAAGTGGGATTTTTAATTACCTTCTATCTGATTCTCCATCCTGCACTTGGAACAAAACATAACTTGAAGATGGAACCATCTCTGCCACCCTCCCATTTTCTGTGACCACGTAATGACCTCTATGTGGCAGTATAACTCTGAGAAACGTGCGGAAAAGTCCGCATTTAGACTCCAGTTACCATTTCTCAGCTCTGAGGTGTCTGTCCCACACCCACGTCGGGGGAAAAGACCATGGGTGAGACCTTTGATTACAGTTGGCAGAGACCCTCAAAGCTTTTCAGTCCTCCTCCCTTCTTCTCTCATCATTCAACTTCACAGGCCAAGCTTTTGCCAGATCTGGGCATATCACAGTCCTATGTACCCAACCAACTCCTCTACCTCAACCTAGGATGCTTAGCTAGAAAGGAACCAAGTTCACATCCAGGACTCTTAGCTCCTCCTCCTAGGACAGCACCTGGCTCGGGTCTGAGGGAGATGGTGGATGAATAGCCCTCACATGGAATCCTTCAGCAAGACTTCTCTTGAGCAACCCCCTCGTGGTGTTTCCTGAGACTCATATACGCTCCAGATAGCACAATATTGAGAGTGGAGGATCTAGGCAGGAATGGTGTGTATCCATGGATATGTGTCCCATGGTTGGAGAAGTCAACAATTAGTACATCCTCTGCATGTTAAACATGCTCTACTATCACACAGAGCTTTTGTAGCTCTGGGCTGGGGAAAATAGTCATTGCATGTGCTGACAGGACAACAGGACATGGTAATTCAATGCTACAGTGGCTGGAAAAAGAATTAGTATTTTGTATGTTATTGGACCTACACTTGTCAAAGCATTTTACATTATCTCATTTGATCCTCAAAAGACTTTGCAACATCAAATAGGACAGGCGTGATTAGCCCCATTTTATAGAAAACTAACCCAAGTCTTGGGAAGGTTAGAGTTTGTAGCAGTAGTTGACAGCTGGGGCTTAAATTCACTCACTTCACTCATTCCTTGGCCATGAGCAAGTAACCTAATGTCTCTGGGATGCAGTTTCCTCATCTGCAAATAGGAAGGAAAACAATTGTGTCTCGCCCACGAGGTAGATGGTGCATGTGAAGACTAGAGCATAGTGGCTTCCTGAACACAATAAGAGGTGACACCTTCTAGCTACTATGATTACTGACAGATCACTCAGCTAATGGGTGATCACAATAGACCTAAGACTCAAACCATCTTCTTCAGGTTCTAAGTCCAATGGTCTTTTCACTTTGCAGCAGTGTGTGTGATTTTAGACACATTTCCAGCATCATCTCCTTCAGGAAG
>NW_027405938.1:0-1818 GCF_003265705.2 Callorhinus ursinus | reverse complement strand
CCCGGGAAGGTCATCACAGCGCCAGCACATCAGGCCTGTCATGCCCCTAAGCCCTAAGCCTAACCCAAAGTTGGCTTCCGAGCGCTCTGTCCCCAGAGCCTGGCTCCAAAGCCCAAGGGATCTGGGACACCTGACCAGTACCAGAAGATTCTGCCTGCCACTAAAAAGGAAAATGTGCCATTGGGAACTCCGTTACGCATTCAGAGCAGGAGAACTGTGCCGGGCCATCCCAACAAACCCCAAGTTCAACGTGCGCAGGCGGCAATCCTTGAGCCTGTCACTTCTCCCTGACTCACGGCCTCAACTCAGACCATGGGAAGCTCATCACAGCACTAGCACATCAGGCCTGTCATGCCCATAAGCCCTAAGTCTAACCCTAAGTTGGTTTCGAGCAGTCTGTCTGCAGGGCCTGGCTCCAAAGCCCCAAGGATTCGGGACACCAGAGCAGTATCAAGGGACTCAGGCGGCCAACTGGAAGGAAACCGCACCACTGGGAACGCTGGAAAGCATTCAGAGAAGGAGAACTTGAATGCCCATCCCAAAGAATCTACACTTTCTGCGCCCCCTGGCAGCAAACCCTGAGCCTGACACTCCACCAGACCCCCATCCTCAAGACACACAGCCCATCCCAAGCTCACCACATACCCGCAGACCAGGAGTGCCGTGCACCTGGGCCCTATCCCTAACCCTCACTTGGCTTCGGAGAGCTCTCTCCCTAGGTCCCTGGCTCCATGCCCCCAGGGATTTGGGCTACCTGAGCAATACCAGAGGACTCAGCCTGACACCACAGGGCAAAATGTGCCATTTGGCACTTCCGAAAGCACTGGGAGCAGGAGAACTCTGCCTGCCGTGCCCCTAGGCCCTAAACCCAACCCTAGGTTGGCTCCTAAGTGCTTTGTTCCCTAGGGCTCGCTCCAGAGCAAGACCAGAAGACTCAGCTTGCCACCCAGAGAGAAACCCCACCGTTTGGAAATCCGGAAAGGATTCACAGCAGGAGAACGCTCCATGCCCATTCCAGCTCACCCACTCATTCAGTGTCCCCCGGCGGAAAGGAAGAACAAGACACTCACGCTGACCCACGCCTTCAACCCTCACCCCCAGGAACTTCAACGCAGCGCTGGCAAGTCAGGTCTCCCGTGCCCCTGTGTCCTAACCCTCACACTCGGTTGGCTTCTGAGGGGTCAGTCCCCAGAGCCTGGCTCCAAAGCCCCACAGATTCGGGACACCCGAGCAATATCAAGCGAATCAGGCTGCCACCCAGAAGGAAAATGCACCATTTGGTACAAGGGATAGCATTCAGAGCAGGAGAACTCTGAATGCCCATCCCAAGGAACAAACAAATTTTGCACCCTCTAGCGGCAAACCCTGAGCCTGACACTCAACCTGACCCACGCCCTCAAGACAAACCCCAGGGGAAGCCGGCCACAGTGCGGCCACGTAGGGCCTGCCATGCCCCTAGGCCCTCACTCTATCCCTCGCTGGCTTCTGAGGCCTCGGGCCCTAGAGGCATGGCTCTAAAGCCACAGGGATTGGGGGCACCTGAGCAATACCAGAGGATTCAGCCTGTCTCCCAGGAGGAAACCGCAGCATTGGGAACTCGGGGCAAAGCTTTCCGAGTAGAACTCTGCATGCACATCCCAGCTAAATGCCACATTCAATGGTCCCCTGCCCACCAACCCTGAGACTAACATTCACCCTGACCCACGCCCCCCACTCAGATACCCCGCCCCCCAAAGCTTAGCCCAGCGTGGCCAGATCAGGGCTGAAACTACCCTAAGCCATAAACCTATCCCTGGGTTGGCTTCTGAGCTTCTGTCC
>NW_027405937.1:0-1819 GCF_003265705.2 Callorhinus ursinus | reverse complement strand
TTGTTTGTTCATAACACCCAGTGCACCATGCAAAACGTGCCCTCCTCAATACCCATCACCAGGCTAACCCATCCCCCACCCCCCTACCCTCTAGAACCCTCAGTTTTTCAGAGTCCATCATCTCTCATGGTTCGTCTCCCCCTCTGACATACTCCCCTTTTCTTCCTCTCCTGTTATCTTCTTCTTTTCCTTTTTTCTTAAAATATGTTGCGTTATTTGTTTCAGAAGTACAGATCTGTGATTCAACAGTCTTGCACAATTCACAGCGCTCACCGTAGCACATACCCTCCCCAATGTCTATCACCCAGCCATCCCATCCCTCCCACCCCCAACCACTCCAGTAACACTCAGTTTGTTTCCTGAGATTAAGAATTCCTCATATCAGTGAGGTCATGTGATACATGTCTTTCTCTGATTGACTTATTTCACTCAGCATAACACCCTCCAGTTCCATCCACGTCGTTGCAAATGGCAAGATCTCATTCCTTTTGATGGCTGCATAATATTCCATTGTGTATATATACCACCTCTTCTTTATCCATTCATCTGTCGATGGGCATCTTGGCTCTTTCCACAGTTTGGCTATTGTGGACATTGCTGCTATAAACATTGGGGTACATGTACCCCTTCGGGTCCCTACATTTGTATCTTTGTGGTAAATACCCAGTAGTGCAATTGCTGGATCGAACGGTAGCTCTAATTTCAACTGTTTGAGAAACCTCCATACTGTTTTCCAGAGGGGTTGCACCAGCTTGCATTCCCACCAACAGTGTAGGAGGGTTCCCCTTTCTCCACATCCCCGCCAACATCTGTCGTTCCCTGACTTGTTAATTTTAGCCATTCTGACGGGTGTGAGGTGGTATCTCATTGAGGTTTTGATTTGGATTTCCCTGATGCCGAGTGATGTTGAGCACTTTTTCATGTGCCTGTTGGCCATTTGGATGTCTTCTTTGGAGAAATGTCTGTTCATGTCTTCTGCCCATTTCTTGATTGGATTATTTGTTCTTTGGGTGTTGAGTTTGATAAGTTCTTTATATATTTTGGATACTAGCCCTTTATCTGATATGTCATTTGAAAATATTTTCTCCCATTCTGTCGGTTGTCTTTTGGTTTTGTGGACTGTTTCTTTTGCTGTGCAAAAGCTTTTTATCTTGATGAAATCCCAATAGTTCATTTTTGCCCTGGCTTCCCGTGCCTTTGGTGATGTTTCTAGGAAGAAGTTGCTGCGGCTAAGGTCGAAAAGGTTGCTACCTGTGTTCTCCTTTAGGATTTGGATGGACTCCTGTCTCACGTTTAGGTCTTTCAACCATTTGGAGTCTATTCTTGTGTGTGGTGTAAGGAAATGGTCCAGTTTCATTCTTCTGCATGTGGCTGTCCAATTTTCCCAACACCATTTGTTGAAGAGACTGTCTTTTTGCCATTGGACATTCTTTCCTGCTTTGTCAAAAATAAGTTGACCATAGAGTTGAGGGTCCATTTCTGGGCTCTCGATTCTGTTCCATTGATCTATGCGTCTGTTTTTGTGCCAGTACCATACTGTCTTGATGATGACAGCTTTGTAATAGAGCTGGAAGTCCGGAATTGTGATGCCGCCAGCTTTGCTTTTCTTTTTCAGTATTCCTCTGGCTATTCGGGGTCTCTTCTGGTTCCATACAAATTTTAGGATTATTTGTTCCATTTCTTTGAAAAAAGTGGATGGTATTTTCATGGGGATTGCATTGAATGTGTAGATTGCTCTAGGTAGCATTGACATCTTCACAATGTTGATTCTCCCAATCCATGAGCATGGAACGTTTTTCCATTTCTTTGTGTCTTCTTC
>NW_027405936.1:0-1819 GCF_003265705.2 Callorhinus ursinus | reverse complement strand
TTTTTCATTTTTAGAGTCACATTTTATCCCTTCATAGTAGTTACCCTTATTTTTGGCGTATATATATAAGTTGTTCTCTCTTTAAAATTTTGAGATACAGTTTCTTCTAACATATCAAAATATACCCTAAATCTCCAGTGTATGGCTTTGTTCTAGTCTCCTGCCTGATCATATTCTCTCCCCCTTTTTTTCTTTCTTTCTTTTTTTAAAATCCTCTTCTTTCTTTTTTCAAGCACCTTATATATTCCTTTTTTAAAATTTTTTATAATTTTCATCTTTACAGTCATCTTCCATCCCTTCATTGTATCAGCCCTTATTTTGTACATATGTAAGTCTTTCTTTCTTTAAAATTTTAGGAGGCACTTTCTTCTAACAGACCAAAATACACCCAAAATCTACTGTGTGGCACTGATCTATGCACTAGCCTGATCATATTTGATCATATTCTGTTTTTGTTTTGTTTTGTTTTGTTCTGTCTTTGTTTGTTTTTATCTTTTTCTTTTTTTTCCTCTCTCTTTCTTTTTTCTCTCTTTCCCTTTCTTTTCTCCCGGTTTCGGGTTTTCTGATTTGCTTAGAGTATATTTTCTGGGGACGTTAACCTGTTAGCATTTTGATCTCTCATCCATCTAGTCTCCGCTGGACAAAATGACAAGATGAAAAAATCACCTCAACAAAAAGAACAAGACGTAGTACCGTCTGCCAGGGACCTACTCAATACAGACATTAGTACGATGTCAGACGTAGAGTTAAGAATCATGATTTTAAAGATACTAGCTGGGCTTGAAAAAAGCGTGGAAGTTATTAGAGAAACCATTCCTGGAGAAATAAAAGAACTAAAATCTAACCAAGTCGGAATCAAAAAGACTATTAATGAGGTGCAATCAAAAATGGGGGCACTAACTCCTAGGATAAATGAGGCAGAAGAGACAATTAGCAATATAGAAGACCAAATGATGGAAAATAAAGAAGCTGAGAAAAAGAGAGATAAACAACTATTGGACCATGAGGGCAGAATTCGAGAGATAAGTGATACGATAAGACAGAACAACATTAGAATAATTGGGAGCGCAGAAAGAAAGAGAGAGAGCGGTAGAGGGTATAATGGAGCAAATTATGACAGAGAACTTCCCTAATGTGGAGAAAGAAACAGGCACCAAAGTCCAGAAGGCACAGAGAACCGCTTTCAAAATCAATAAAAATAGGTCAACACCCCGACATCTAATAGTAAAACTTACGAGTCTCAGAGACAAAGAGAAAATCCTGAAAGCAGCTCGGGAGAAGAGATATGGAACCTACAATGGTAGAAACATTAGATTGGCAACAGACCTATCCACAGAGACCTGGCAGGCCAGAAAGGACTGCCATGATATCTTCAGAGCACTAAACGAGAAAAATATGCAGCCAAGAACACTATATACAGCTAGGCTGTCATTGAAAATAGAAGGAGAGATTAAAAGCTTCCAGGAGAAACAAAAACTAAAGGAATTTGCAAATATGAAACCAGCCCTCCAAGAAATATTGAAAGGGGTCCTCTAAGAAAAGAGAGAGCCTAAAAGCAGCATAGATCAGGAAGGAACACAGACAATAGACAGTAACAGTCACCTTACAGGCAATACAATGGCACTAAATCCATATCTTTCAACAGTTACCCTGAATGTAAATGGGCTACATGCCCCAATCAAAAGACACAGGCTATCTGATTGGATTAAAAAACAAGACACATCAATGTGCTGTCTGCAAGAGACTCATTTTAGACCCAAAGACACCCCCACATTGAAAGTGAGGGGGTGGAAAACGATTTACCATGCTAATGGACACC
>NW_027405935.1:0-1819 GCF_003265705.2 Callorhinus ursinus | reverse complement strand
ATCCCAGGTGGCCACTCTGCTGTCTCCTCATTCTTGGAGAGACTTAAGAACAACAAAACTTTGTGAAATTTCCCAAGCTTTCATATGTGTGTATGGCTCTGTGGGTGTGTGCACAAGTATACACACGTGTGCGTGTTGCATATGTACACGGGTGTGTTTGTGTGCACATGTGGCATGCGTACATGCATGTGTGCAGCAGATATACATGTGTGCATGTGCGCACATGCACGTGGTTTGTGTGTATGCGTACGAGCGTGCACAGGTGATTGTGCAAATGTGAGTGCAGTTCATGTGTGTGAATGTGTAGCAGACATGCATGTGTGCATGTGCGCACACGCACATGGTTTGTGTGTACACGTACGAGTGTGCACACGTGATTGTGCAAATGTGTGAGTGCAGTGCATGTGTGCACGTGTGTGTGCATGGGTGTACATGCGCATGGTTTGTGTGTACGCGTATGAGCGTGCACGCGTGTGTGCAAATGTGAGTGCAGTGCATATGTGCACGTGTGTGTGCTTGTGTGCACGTGTGTGAATATGCAGCAGACATACATGTGTACATGTGCGCACACGCACATGGTTTGTATATATGCGTACCCGCGTGCACACGTGATTGTGTGCAGATGTGTGCAGTGTATGTGTGCACGTGTGTGTGAATGCACGTGTGCATGGGCATACACGGGCGTGCATGCTTGTGTGTGCACATGTGTGTGAACGCAGGTGTGCAGGGGTATGTATGTGCACATGTGCGTGCACACATGCCTGCTGTGGGGAGATGAAGAAGGTGTGGGGTTGTTGCTTTATGGTGCCGCCTTCTCCCATCTTCCCTGTTGCCTCACTTGGTGAAGGGTAGAGAGTCGAGAGGAGAATCACAATCACACCTGTAAGCGATCTGTCTACTCGTCTTTGTGTTCATCCATCTGCCCAGTCAACATTCCTGAGCATCCGCCGTGTGCTGGGGACCAGGGGTGTGTAGGTGAAGCAAGCACGTGCTCTCGGGATGCTGAGTCCAACGGGACTGTGGGAGAACAGAGGAGCCATAGTGTGAGCCCGGGGTGTTCGAGGAGGGAGAAACCCCATCTGGCCGGTGAGTCAGAGGAGGTGGCATTTGAGCCAAACTGAAGAGGGCAAGATGGATTGAGCTCTAGAGAAGAGGTTGGGGCCGGGGCTGAAGGGAAGGGGGTCTGATTGTGTCTGATGGAGAAGAGAACGCATTGCAAAGGGGCTGGAAGGGCGGCTGGGACAGGTTGAGAAGGTCTTGAAATTTGGGATAAACAAGGAGCTTTGACTTTGCTTTACAGACAGTGAGGACAGTTTTTTGCATTGCAGTGACAGTATGGTGCCCCCACTTTCCATCTGGTGCCGTGTGAGGGATTCGATGGTGGAAGAGAGAAGATGAGCCAGAGAACAGGCTGTGAATTGGGTTGGGTGATTATTGGGGCTGGGGGCTTCACCATGCTTCCAGACGCTTCGTCATGATCCTTTAGGTCCAGTGAGTTAGCAAGCACCTTCGGTGAGGCCAAAGCGGGGCTTCCTCTTTCTTCCCTCTTTTGCAGAAATGACTTGGAGCTGACTGGACAGGAAAGAGAAACGTCGGTGTTGGCCAGGGTGCCCACCCTGGGACTAGGGTGTCCTTAGCCGGGCCAGCAGACTCCAGGAGATGCAGGAGGTAGAGACGGTCAGGAGAGCCAGGCGTGGGGTCTCCGGAACTCAGGGAGCGAGAGGAGGGGCTGCCAGAGAGGGTGGGCGAACAAGACCCGGGGGGAGGCGGACCAGTGGTTGCAGTGCATGCACAGTGGGGGCTTGCGACAGGGGCCAGC
>NW_027405934.1:0-1903 GCF_003265705.2 Callorhinus ursinus | reverse complement strand
AAACCCAGAGATATTAAATATATATAGAAATCTTGGCATGATTTCTATATATATTTAATATCTCTGGGTTTTGGTATACATATATTTATAATTGTGAAGTGTCATTATTATTGTTATGTGTCCTTTTCTTTTCTTACAGTTTTATTTTTCTGTGGAATTAGTATAAAAGCCTCTGATCTCAATCGGTTACTACTTCAGCACAGTCGTTTTTTTTATCGTTTCATTAACTATCTATCAATGTCTGTCCTTAGAACTAAGGAGAGTATCCTGTAGGCAGCATAGGTATTTTGTCTTTTTAAATCCATTCCATTCTGTCAGTCTGTATCTTTTGAATGGGACATTTAATAGGATTATTGGTGGGAAAATAACTCAATGCCTTTTTGTTAAGTGTTTTCTTGTTATAGCTATTGCTGTCCCTCATTACCTTTTTTAATGCCTTCATTTTATTGATTTTTTAATAATGGGATGCTTTTATTTACCTCCTATTTCCTTTTGTCTATAGTTTATTGATACTTTATTTGTCATTACCATAGTGTATTTGTTTGCTGGGGCTGCCATATCAAAGTATCGCAACCTGGGTTGTAATTAATAAGAGTTAATTTTCTCACTTTTCTGGAGGCTACAAGATGGACGTCAAGGGGTTGGCAGAGTTGAATTTKGTTGGGAACSCTTTCCTTKGCTTGTAGACATCCATCTTCTCTGTYTGTCTTTACAYGGCTGTARCTCTAAAAGTGTCTGTATCTTAAACTCCACTTATATGAAATCACGTATATTGKAYGAAGGTGACCCATATGATCCATGTTGACTTAATTGCCTATTGGAAGTACTATTTCCAAATACAGACACTATAAAATAATGGAGGTTAGGATTTCAACATAGGAATTAAGAGGGGACCCAATTCGGTCCACAATATATGTGGATTACAAAAAAATGATTTCTACAACACATTACATTACTGGTATCATAGATGAGATTTTTGTATGTGTGGGCCCATTAATATGTATTTATAATAATTTTCAGGTTTGGTTTTTAAAATCTTATAAAAGAAGTAAAGGTGGACTTCTGTGTGTTTTGGTCAAGTTCTCCACACACAAGTCACTTTTAAATTTCCTTAGACTATCATCCCTGCATTTTTTTTTTCTAGAAGCCTTGGATTTGTATTCAATGTCTCTTTGTTAATGTCTTGCTTCCCCCACAAATTGTAGCTCACTGTTGCTTTAATGATCCACTGCAATTGTCCCTACCATCAGAGGCCTTCCAACTATGCCACTTTCCCCATCACTGTTCTGAGCCAGGGACAGACAGAAATCATATGGAGATCCCTCCACAAGTCAGTACTTTATAAGCAAGTATGTTCTTTTGTCTAAATGATGGAACTGAGAATTAAGAAGTGTCCTCCTGACTAAACCACACTGCTCCAGCTAGGGGTATGGCAAGGGGAGGCACAATTCCACAAAATTTCCCAACATTTTGAGTAAGGACTTTTTCTTGGTTAAGGATTCAGGTGGCTTTTGCACCTTTTTAGCTGGTTTCTGGAGTTCTGACAAAACTATGTTTGTCCATATGTTGTGTTTTATGGAGTGTCTGTGGGAAATGAGGGCTGGCACATTCTCGCCCACCGTCTTGATGTTTTGTCCAAGATTCAAGGGACAGATGTGTCAGCAAGGTTTTAGTATGCCTGAAAGAATGTCATCAGATATACTGATTTATCTAATCTGTTCTCCTCATGACACCTCTGCTCTTACTCCCTTCCTAGGACGTGATCAAAGGAAACCAGATACTGTTCCATGTCTGTATTGTCATTATTTGTATGAATTTAAAGGGCCATCTGTATCTAAAGTGATCTCCAGACTTTACCTTGGTATGGTTTTTGGGCTCAGACACCCAAATGTGTGGATGCAAA
>NW_027405933.1:1167-1820 GCF_003265705.2 Callorhinus ursinus | reverse complement strand
CCCAGAAGATCAGCACGAACAGCCAGCAAGCCAAGACCAAGTTTACCAATCAAGGAGAACGGGAGAACTCCAGCGCTAGGGGAATGCTGCACATAGAATTCATGGCTTTTTTTTTACCATGATTCATTAGTTCATCAAGGTTAATTTTTGTTAACTGTTTATTTTATTTTTCTTTTTCCCTTTTTCAACCAACATCTTATCAATCCCTTTTTAAAAAAAAAACATTTTTTATTTTTCATTTTTAGAGTCATATTTTGTCCCTTCATAGTAGTTACCCTTATTTTTGGCATATATATATATAAGTTGTTCTCTCTTTAAAATTTTGAGATACAGTTTCTTCTAACAGATCAAAATATACCCTAAATCACTAGTGTATGGCTTTGTTCTAGTCTCCTGCCTGATCACATTCTCTCCCTTTTTTCTTTTTTTTTCTTAAATCTTCTTTCTTTTTTCAAACAACTTCTTATCTTATCAATTCCTTTTATAAAATCTTTTATAATTTTCATCTTTACACTCATCTTCCATCTCTTCATTGTATCAACCCTTATTTTTACATATATGTCTTTCTTCCTTTAAAATTTTAGGAGGCACTTTTTTCTAACAGACCAAAATACGACCAAAATCTAGTGTGTGGCACTGATCTATGCACTAGC
>NW_027405933.1:0-1067 GCF_003265705.2 Callorhinus ursinus | reverse complement strand
AGAGGTAGTACCGTCAGCCAGGGACCTACTCAATACGGACATTAGTATGATGTCGGACCTAGTGTTCAGAATCATGACTTTAAAGATACTAGCTGAGCTTGAAAAAAGCGTGGAAGTTATTAGAGAAACGCTTTCTGGAGAAATAAAAGAACTAAAATCTAACCAAGTCGAAATCAAAAAGGCTATTAATGAGGTGCAATCAAAAATGGGGGCACTAACTGCTAAGTTAAATGAGGCAGAAGAGAGAATCAGTGATATAGAAGACCAAATGATGGAAAATAAAGAGGCTGAGAAAAAGAGAGATAAAAAACTACAGGATCACGAGGGCAGAATTCGAGAGATAAGTGATACGATAAGATGAAAGAACATTAGAATAATTGGGATCCCAGAAGAAGAAGAAAGAGAGAGAGGGGCAGAAGGTATATTGGAGCAAATAATAGCAGAGAACTTCCCTAATGTGAAGAAGGAAACAGGCATCAATATCCAGGAGGCACAGAGAACCCCTCTCAAAATCAATAATAATAGGTCCACACCCCGACATCGAATAGTAAAACTTACGAGTCTCAGAGACAAAGAGAAAATCCTGAAAGCAGCTCGGGAGAAGAGATATGTAACCTACAATGGTAAAAATATTAGATTGGCAACAGACCTATCCACAGAGACGTGGCAGGCCAGAAAGGACTGGCAAGATATCTTCAGAGCACTAAACGAGAAAAATATGCAGCCAAGAATACTATATCCAGCTAGGCTGTCATTGAAAATAGAAGGAGAGATAAAAAGCTTCCAGGACAAACAAAAACTAAAGGAATTTGCAAACACGAAACCAGCCCTCCAAGAAATATTGAAAGGGGTCCTCTAAGCAAAGAGAGAGCCTAAAAGCAGCATAGATCAGAAAGGAACACAGACAACATACAGTAACAGTCACCTTACAGGCAATACAATGGCACTAAATTCATATCTTTCAATAGTTACCCTGAATGTAAATGGGCTAAATGCCCCAATCAAAAGACACAGGCTATCAGATTGGATTAAAAAACAAGACCCATCCATATGCTGTCTGCAAGAGA
>NW_027405932.1:0-1820 GCF_003265705.2 Callorhinus ursinus | reverse complement strand
GTTCAGCAATGCTAGCTTCCTCCCGAATCAGCAGAGACAAGCCTTGGCGCTCAAAGAGGATGAGTAATTCACCCAAGGTTCCTACTGAACAATGTGGAGTCTGACACCAACCTCTTGCAGTCCACAGCTGTCAAAGGTCCATTCCAGGACCAAACTGCCTCTAGTTCACAGTGGTGAGGCAGCAAAGCAGGTGCAGGGGGGCAGGGAGGGCGGGGGAGTGGCCAAGGGTTAAAGAAGGCCATGCCAGCATTGAACGGGTAAATCTCCACGTGCAGCCCAGGGCCTGGCTGGCCTCAGGTCTGGGGCTCCTTCCAGTCAGGGGTGATACAGCAGTGCTTTGTAGATTCACATCAGCCCAGAACAGCAGGTGACGGCACACCCAGGATGCTCCGGAGAACAGACACAGGCAACAGGCAGAGGCCACACAAGCCTGGCTCCAAGGCCGGGCTCAGAGGCCACTGCCCTTTCCCAGCTGCTTCATCCGGGTACTGCTCCTCATTACAAAGTGGCTAGCTTGCGGAGGGGCATGGAGCGAGCTCTCACAATCCGTCCCTACATGGGACCTCTTGGTGGTCCATGTGCTTCCAGCTCCCAGTCCCCTGTGACAGCGAGGATGTGGAGTTTTGGGGCCACTCCCTTGACCCTCAGCTGGGTCCAGACCAACGTTCCAGTCCCATGGAGTGACTACTTCCAGTCACACTCACGACCACACAGGTGTCTCCCACACACAGACCCAAACAATGCCACCTCTACAAACCCCCAGTCCTTGGATACACGTAGGATCTGACCTAGAAACGTCCCCAATCTAATGCAAGGACATGCCCGCAGATCCTGGCCGGTAGACCTCACCTCCCCAAACCACCGCACCTGCCTCCTCCCTAGCCAACCTGGTGAGCCCCCTAACCGGGAGGACATCTGGAGATCTGAGACCACTGAGCACATTTCCCTGCTTCCTCCAGCTCCTTTCCTCCTTCTTATTTGGGACTCAAACACAAAATAATGAAAGATAACAGAACTTGTGACACCAAATGGCCAGAGTGTCACTTGCCTTTTTGAGGATGGAACAAGGGAAGTGAAAGGTAGTGATCACATATGACTGGATCGTCTGTGGTCCATCCTCAGCCGCTGCCCTGGGGGGCGACCTTTCCCCAGGCATTCGATGGTGCAGACCGCGATGGCAATGCTGACAGGCCAGGGGGGTACAGCCTCCACCAGCCGGTGATGCCCTTCACTGTACCTTTCTGAGCTGTGGTGAGCGGGACGGCTGCACAGAGGACTGGGATGAGGAGTTGGGGACACGACCCTAAAGCGCTCTGCAGTGTTTGGCACAAAACAAACGCTCAGCCATGATGCACTGCTGTCATTGTCAGAAGCAGAATTTTCTAAGCTCTGTGTGCAGCCACCACATCAGGTCATGGTCATGGGATTCCATGGGGTCATTTCCAGTAGAGCTAAAAACATCCCATGGCAACCAAACATTCTCCAGCTCTCAGCTTAAGTCAGCAAGTGTATACCGGGGGCCCACAACACACCCAGCACCACACTAACGAGGGTGAGGAATGAAGGGGCCCAACCTCACGGAGAAGGCAGATGAACTCACAGGCAGGCAGCAGCAGGGTGGACAGATGTGGGCTCAGTCCCAGGGCACCTCTCGCCAGCGTGACGGCCTCGGCCAATTTCTGAAAGCTCTCTGGACCTCAGTCTCCTGGTCTGGCAATGGAGCCTGATGACAACTCCTCTTGTGAGGGAGGGCCCAACGAAGCAGCGCTTTCGGTGCTCTTAAAACAGTGTTTTCACAGAGTAAGCACTTCCTAAATGCT
>NW_027405931.1:0-1820 GCF_003265705.2 Callorhinus ursinus | reverse complement strand
GCCTTTGGCTCAGGTCATGATCCCGGGGTCCTGGGATCGAGCCCGACCTCGGTCTTTCTGCTCCGCGGGAGCCTGCTTCTCCGTCTCCCTGCTGCTCACCCTGCTTGTGCTCTCCCTCTAGCTCGCTCACTCTGTCAAAAAAATAAATAAGATTTAAAAAAAAAAACAGACATTAAAGGTCAAATAAGGGAAACCTATTGCAACAGACTGGAAGCCTAGAGGAAATGGGTGATTTCCTAATAAAAATGCACAATAAAAAATGGACGCTAAAATAAGGAAAAAACAGGCAGACCAATTAGCCATCCAGGGCCTCATCTTACTGCTGGTTCTCCTCTCACTCTTCTGGGGTTTTCCTCTCCTAGGACAGAAAAGGAAGAGGGACAGAACTGTTCTGGAGCTGCCCTTAGATCCGACCCCACTCACTGTCTTCCTCTCCCCCAGCCATACCCTGCTCAGTGAGGACACTGTGCACAGGGAGTCTCAGGGATTGTGGATCCTGATGTGTCACCCAGTTCTTTTTTGGATGGCAAGAGACTGGACACACTTACTAAAGTAAAAGAAGTTACTATTTTTTAATGGTAGAAATACCTTAATACTTGTAAGAGACAAGAGTGGGTTTGGGCCTGGCAGGTCCAAAGGCTCACACCCTCACAATGTGACCTAGACCCTCTCCAAACTTCCATGCTGCTAAGTGCTCTGGGGTGGCCCCATTCATAGGCACAGTCTCTCTCACTCTATCTGGGGACCCCCACAACTCCAGGCTGACACCCACTCAACATCCATTCTACTGGGAAGGGTCTCTCTTTCCCTTGGGTTCCACGAAGTAATGGCTTTAAGTGTCTTTGGCCCGGCTTGGGTCACACTCTCATCCTTGAAGCCATCAGAGCACCCAGAAAATAGAGCAAGGGGTTGGGTAGACTTGGATCATACACACATCTCTGAAGTGGGTGGAAAGTGGGGTCTGCCCTCTGGAACTGTCTGGATGGTAGGCAGGTGACATGGGGTTCCCAAAGGCAAGCTGAGGTGCTGGACTTGGACGTGAGAAGAGATGCCAGGCTGGGAAAGCAGCAGATTCCGCATCACTGGTGACTGACTGCACGGCTTTGCATCTGAAGCCCAAGGAAGGAAGGGGTCACTTAGTTAGGGTCACGGGCTGCAGCCGCGCATCCAGTGCTATTGCTGTTTTCCCATGACGGCAAGGCGCTCTCCCACTTGCTGAAAAATCAACTTTGCTGTTGGCAGGAAACTCAAGGCTCCTGCCTTGGATATTGGGTCCTCGCATCTCAGAGACTGGAAGGCACACAGACCTCACTCTTCTCCCTGGGAGGAAGGAGCCCCGGACTCACACCTGCCCCCCACATTAATTAAACCTCCCCAAAAACAAACTGGCCATTCTCCAGTCTCTTCTCTCTCTTTTATGAAGAACAGAGAGCAAATGTGAGTATGATAAGGAAAGTATCGCTCATTGAAACAGTGTGAGGCTCAAGGATTATTCCACACCACAAATGCACACATGGCAGACTTTCTGGGGCCCACAGTCCCTGAATCATGCATGTGACTCTCTGAAACCAGGCAGCCTCACTGAGAAAGAGCCTGCTGGGAGACACAGTTACTCCCATGACCTTAATTCTTAACAAATACGTATGTCAAAGGTTTACATCACAATCAGGGGGCCAAAGGGCTGCAAGGGCAGTCTGCTGTATGGCTGTATGGCTGTTGTGGGCAGGGCCACATCCAACATTTGGAGGGTTAAGAGACTGTGAAGGAGGAAGCACTTGTCTCAACCACACAGACGTTGGGAATGGAAAAATCCTGTGGGG
>NW_027405930.1:0-1821 GCF_003265705.2 Callorhinus ursinus | reverse complement strand
ACTGCTCGAGCTGAGGCCACCGTGCGTGAGTCGGGCCAGCCAGTCACGGCTGTTGCCCTTTTCCTTGCCATGCTATCACTTTTAACCCTTGACTCTGCCCAGGCCTCTCCTTACTGGGCTTTTGTCCCGGATCCTCCTACCGCGAGGGCGGTCACCTGGAAGGATCCCTCACCTACGGTGTTTACTAACTTCACAGACATTTTTGATGGGCCTGAGATTTCCGGCCTCACTCATGCTGTGGCGCCTTTTAACTGGACCAGCCTGGCTTCTGCCCCCCCCATTTGTTTCCAGGCCATCGATGGCCCTGAGGCGCCCCATTATGGATGCGTGGTCACTTCACCAGTCTCCCGAAGAATCCGCTCTTGGTATGGAACTGAGCCACCCAGAGGAGACACTTTGACACCTCATGTAATGGTGGAGAATTGGGACATCAACGAGGTTGTCCTTCAACATCGACGGCCCCTGCCTGTTGGCCGTTTCGGACCCGCTTCCAGATCCCTTGAGACCCCATACCTTGACTATCCCCTCTGCAAATCTGACCTAACGTGGAAAACCTATGGACCCTCTTGGAAAACCTGCGTTCATCACAACCCAGAGATTGTGACTCCCCATGGCATACCTGACACTTATATAATTGACTGGTCAAAAGACGGGGATCTCCCTTTGCGCCGCTCCCCCCTGCCTTCAGAATATGGGCCATACGACCACAATAATTCTGCTCCCGGGGGACTGCTATCACTGGGGAGGATGAGACACCCGGACTTATGGAAAATTGTTGCGGCCATGAGAGATGTTAAAACTAATTCACCCCTTTTCCCTGGCTTCCCCACGGGCCCATTGACATTTCAAATTCAGGCATGTCTTTCCCCACCGTTTCTGTTTGTAGTGGGGGACGGGTCCATGGTGCCCGAGGTTAAGGCCAATAGAACCCTTTACAAAATAACTTGTGAGGAATGTTATCTCACCAACTGTTTGCCTTTACCTAGTGCCCCAAATCCAACAAAGAAGGTTTTCCTAGCCATGCAGCCCCCTTATCTAATGATGCCTGTAGAGGTGGGGGGGCCCTGGTATAGAGATTATGGCTACCAATTTGCACAAGAACTGGAAGGCCTACTTAGTCGGGGGCGACGTTTCCTAGGCCTCCTAATAGCCGGCATCACTGCCTTGGTGTCTTTGATAGCATCAGCTACTGTCTCCACGGTGGCACTGTCCCAGGGCATACATACTGCCGCTCATGTAAATAACTTGGCTCATAATGTCTCCCAGACCCTTGCTACACAAGGAAGTATAGATAGAAAAATTTTGGCTCGCCTAGATGGTTTAGAGCAGGCGGTCGAATATTTGGGCACCCAATATTCATTGTTACATACTCGTTTGTCCTTTGTGTGCCACGGAGGGTATGGTTCCATTTGTGTGACCCCCCTGAAAGCTGACAATGTCTCCTGGGAAACGGTGCAGAGGCACTTGCAAGGTATCTGGCATGAGACAAATGTAAGCCTAGATCTGTTTCAATTGCAAGAACAAATAAACAATATAGCCTCCTCCCATCTGCATGTAGTCACCCCCAGAGACATGGCACAATCCTTTCTACAGAAGCTACAGGGGTTTAACCCCTTTAATATACTCCAACATTCCTTTTGGATTATGTGTGCTCTGGTTGTAGGGGTAGCCTTATTACTCTGCTTATGGTGTGCTTGGAGTCGCTGTCTGTTTGCTTTCATGGCTAGTACCCAAGCAAATGTACACATGTTGCGTTTAAAGATAAAAGGGGGATATGTCGGGAGCCATGAGCAACAAAGGGGTTAATCGGGTAGAGCAAAG
>NW_027405929.1:0-1821 GCF_003265705.2 Callorhinus ursinus | reverse complement strand
GAATCATGGAACACTACATCAAAAACTAATGATGTAATGTATGGTGACTAACATAACATAATAAAATAAAATTTAAAAAAAAGATCCAGTACAAAGAAGTTGGAACTTGGGGCCTCTGGGCTACTGAGATGGGGGTTGCAAGTCAGAGTGAGGAAGTCATAGAGCAGGTACCTGGGGAAAACTCCAAGCAGAATTTACATGACAGAACCAGGAAATGAGGTGAGAATGTGTAGAATTTTTCCCAAATACGTGCACACAGATTTTTTTAAGGAAAGTGTCTATGAAAAAGTTAAATGTGCATTATTTCCCCCAGCAATTCTACCCCTAGGAATTTATACTAGATGGATATGTTTGTACAGGTGTGCAGAGATGTGCACAATGTTTCCATTACCTTGTTTGAAATGAAAGAAAGGAAGGAAAGAAAAAATAGCAAGAGAAATAAAAAGAAGACAGTGAAATGTTCATTAATCGTGAAGAGCCATGAAAATGGTGGTGGTTTTAGTTGAGGGTTTCCCAATAGCATGTCCTGAGACAAGAACTTATGACTTGCATAAAAGTCACTCACTTGGGAGGAGAGCCCAGGAAACTGAAGCGAAGGGCTGGGAGGAGTGAGACAGGGAGGGGAAAAGAGCCAATAATGTGTGTGTTCATTGGTGTACTACTGTTGGGGGACACTGGGACTGAAAACTGTGAGCCCTCTAAGGAACTGTATAGAATGCTCCTCAGATTTGTCCCCATAAGGGATGAAGCAGTTATTTCCCATCATCTTCATCAGTTTGGACCACCATAACAAAATACCACAGACTGGATGCTTTAAACAACAAACATTTCTTCCTCACAATGTGGAGACTGGGAAGTGCAAGATCAAGGTCCTGGCACATTTGGTGTCTGGTGAGAGCCTCTTCCTGGTTTGCTCATGGCTGCCTTCTTGCGGTGTCCTCGCATTGTGGAGAGAGAGCGTGAGTTCTGGTCTCTTCGTCTTATAAGGACACTAATCCCAGTATGGGGGCCCTGCCCTCATGACCTCATCTAAACCTAATCACCTCCCAAAAGCCCCACCTCCAAATACCATCACACTGTGGATTAGGGCTGCAACATATGGTTTTGCGGTGGGGAGACACAAACATCAGGTCCATAGCACCCTCCAACTCCCATCCCTCATTGGCGGCAGTTGCCCTTGGAGATATTAATTCCCTGGAACTTGTAGTCTGCCTTCAGAGGCTAACTCAGCTCTCATGGCACTAGAGAAAGCCACTAAGTGGAGAAGCAGAGAGACTGGGCCCTTGAGTATATGTGCCCATAAATACACGTACGTGTGCCTGTGCATACACATGTATATACATGGAAGCTATAGAGCAATATCTGGAGTGATCCAAAGAGGTCTACAGATGGTGGCAGAAAGAAGTTTTACTTTGTATTTTTCTGTATATTTTAGTTCTTTATAATGAACTTAACTAACTTTATATTTTTTAAAGTAATAGCTTGAACGTAGCAAGACAGAAAACTGAGACAATAATGGCCTATCCCATTGAAAGGGGGCACTGCACCTCCATGTTTATAGCTGCAATGTCCACAACAGCCAACTATGGAAAGAGCCCAGATGTCCATCATCTGATGAATGGTTAAAGAAGAGGTGGTGTGTGTATAACACACACACACACACACACACACACACACACACACACACACACTGGAATATTACTCAGCCATCAAAAAGAATGAAATCTTGCTATTTGCAATGACATGGATGGAACTAGAGGGTATTATGCTAAGCGAAATAAGTCAGTCAGAGAAAGACAAATACCATATGACTTCACTCAT
>NW_027405928.1:0-1821 GCF_003265705.2 Callorhinus ursinus | reverse complement strand
CCTCCATAGTTCCACTCTTTTCCATCCCAGCGGTTCTAACAGTCTCCTCCTGGCCCGTCTGCCCATACGGTGGTCTGTCCCTACCCTGAGATCCTGGAGGACCCGGCCAGCCCCGTTCATCCCCTGCCTCTGCCTGAGGGTAAAGGCTCCGTGTGAGCGCCGGGAGAAGGAAGGGGCGGGCGCACACGTGCTCTCGCTGAGCCCACTACATTCCCGACTCCTGCACCAGCAGTGGCAGGAGGGAGGGCCCCCCACGCCCTCCCTGCCCCCGAAGCCACCCCGAAGGACTCCGTGGCCAGCGAGGCAAACTTGTCCCACCACCCCTGCTCCCCACCAGAAACACAAACTCCACGCAGGCCAGAACCTTCTCGGTTGGGTTCCTGGCTCCGTCCTTGGTGCCTCAAACAGGCCGCACGCGGTGAGTGCTCAGGAACTAGTATTGAAGTCATGCACCTTCCTGACTCAAGCGCGCCTCCTTCTGGCTCCGCCCCCTCTCCCAGTGCCCAGGCCAGAGTGCCCTCGCCTGTGCCGGGGACCCTGACCGAGTCCCACGGAGCGTGAGCTGCATTTGTCAGCAGCACAGAGCCAGGCCCGGAGCCAGGGGGCTGCCACAGCTTCTCAGAACGGGCCGATCACTTCCAGCCTACTGACCGTTGCCCTGGATGGCGCAGTCAGCCACACGCACAGTCGACACCTTTCTCCCCTGCAAATCCAGCCTCTCAGTGGTGGCAATGGGGCCCCTTCCTGGAGAAGGAGGGTGCTTCCTGCTCTCTGAGACTCTCAGCCACCTCTCTTCTTCCCTAGCGGAGACTGTTAACAGGACTAGAGTTGAGATGGCTCCTGCAGGAGCCAGGGGGTAGGGGCGGGGAGTTGAAGTGATGGGAAGCAGATCTGGCTCAGTGCAGCAGTCAGTCGGCTGTGCAGACAGGGAGGACGGGTACTGAGTTAACTGTCCCTGGAGGCATGCAAGCAAACCTGAAAGCACTGCAGAGGGCCACCCAGTAACAGCTTGAGCACTGAACCGCGTATCTTCTAAGGACCTGCCCCAGCCTGAGTCGGGGTTCAGCATAGATGAAAGTCGATTCCGCATAGAGGCTAGTGGCAGAAAAGAGCCAACATCACCCAGTGGGAGGCATGGCCTTCTCCCTGGCTCACTCTGTTCTGGGCAGACGAGCTGAGCACGCCCACAGTGTGGGCTCAGAAACACCACGGTATGGACAGGTTCAAAGACATAATCACGGAGTACTCAGAGCCCAGCATCACTGCCTGAACAAAGCCGAAGTTCAGCCTGAACCGAGGCCTCTCATCTCCCCAGCCCTGACCGCTGCGAGCGCACCGGGTGATGGAGGAGCCGCCCGCACCCCCTCCCTGTCCGGCCCGCCAACAGCAGCTACGGGCCACAGCACGGCTCAGCCCGCGGGGCATCGCTTACCTTCAAAGGCAGGGGCCAGGGCAGAGGCCTGGGGGCTGGGGGCCAGGCGGCTGACAGTCAGGTCACTTTCGGTGCCACCCCTGTGGTTCAGCATGCAGGTGTACACCGTCGAGCCTGGGGGCAGGAGGAAGATCCAGAGCATGTGAGCCGCTGAGCACACGCGAGTCTGCAGAACCGCGTGACAGCGTGACAGGGTGCTCTCAAAAGGTGTCTCCGCACAGTGATGCCACCACGATCCTGTGGCCCAGAGAGGGATGGGCAGGTCCCCCAGCGCTGCCATCCCCTGAGGAGGAAGGATCAAGAGTGGAGCTTCTTTCTTCTTGAAATGCCTCAAGCTGGGACCCTCCATAGTTCCACTCTTTTCCATCCCAGCGGTTCTAACAGTCTCC
>NW_027405927.1:0-1821 GCF_003265705.2 Callorhinus ursinus | reverse complement strand
ACATTCAATGCAATCCCCATCCAAATACTGAGATGGTATAGGCCTGTGGGCCCCTTGCAGGCCAGGGTCATTTGGGAACTGCAGTGAGGTTAAGGACAGCCAGGCAGGCCTGGGCCAGGAAGATAAAATGTTCTCTTCCGCTTATCTCGCGTTGCAAGTTCTGAATGCCCGGATCAGCAGGAAGTGGCTCTTGCCTAGATTAGAGGTGTTCCTTCTTGAGACAAGAACATGCTGTCTCCAGGGGAAGGGTGGCTGAGAGAATTCTTTGATTCAGCAAGCATAAACAAGATACACTCTGATCTTATTAAATCTTGTGCATCTTTCTTCAAGGATGTTAGCTTAATCCCATTATGTGCTAAAAGTACACATTGTTCTGTGTATCTGATTGCTTCGAGTATATACCTGTGTGGAAAATAAACGACAGCACGCAGTTGCAAGTGCTGCCTTTGCTCTGCATCCCCTGTGTCCTGGTTTTTCTACACCCCTTACCCAAGGACCCCAAGGCACTAGACGTTGACAAAATACCATCCTTTTTTTTCAAAGAAATGGAACAAATACTCCTAAAATGTGTATGGAACCAGAAGAGACCCCGAAGAGCCCGAGGAATATGGAAAAAGAAAAGCAAAGCTGGCGGCATCACAATTCCGGACTTCCAGCCCTACTACAAAGCTGTCATCATCAAGCCAGTATGGTACCGGCACAAAAACAGACACATAGATCAATGGAACAGAATCGAGAGCCCAGAAAGCGACCCTCATCTCTATGGTCAACTTATCTTTGACAAAGCAGGAAAGAATGTCCAGTGGAAAAAAGACAGTCTCTTCAACAAATGGTGTGGGAAAATTGGACAGCCACATGCAGAAGAATGAAACTGGACCATTTCCTTACCGCACACAGAAAAATAGACTCCAAATGGTTGAAAGACCTAAACGTGAGACAGGAGTCCATCAAAATCCTAAAGGAGAACACAGGAAGCAACCTCTTCGACCTCAGCCGCAGCACCTTCTTCCTGGAAACATCACCAAAGGCACAGGAAGCCAGGGCAAAAATGTACTACTGGGATTTCATCAAGATAAAAAGCTTTTGCACAGCAAAAGAAACAGTCCACAAAACCAAAAGACACACGACAGAATGGGAGAAGATATTTGCAAATGACATATCAGATAAAGGGCTAGTATCCAAAATCAATAAAGAACTTATCAGACTCAACACCCGAAGAACAAATAATCCAATCAAGAAATGGGCCGAAGACACGAACAGACATTTTTCCAAAGAAGACACCCAAACGGCCCACAGGCACATGAAGAAGTGCTCCACATCGCTCGGCATCAGGGAAATCCAAATCAAAACCTCCATGAGATACCATCTCACACCCGTCAGAATAGCTAAAATTAACAAGCCAGGGAACGACAGATGTTGGCGGGGATGTGGAGAAAGGGGAACCCGCCTACACTGTTGGTGGGAATGCATGCTTGTGCAACCCCTTTGGAAAACAGTGTGGAGGTGCCTCAAACAGTTGAAATTAGAGCTACCATTCGATCCAGCAATTGCACTACTGGGTATTTACCCCAAAGATACCAACGTAGGGACCCGAAGGGGTACGTGCACCCCAATGTTTAGAGCAGCAATGTCCACAATAGCCAAACTGTGGAATGAGCCAAGATGTCCATCGACAGATGAATGGATAAAGAAGATGTGGTATATAGACACAATGGAATATTATGCAGCCATCAAAAGAAATGAGATCGTGCCATTTCCAACGACACGGATGGAACTGGAGGGTGTTATGCTGAGCGAAATAAGTCAATCAGAGAAAGACAT
>NW_027405926.1:0-1822 GCF_003265705.2 Callorhinus ursinus | reverse complement strand
CAGACAGTGTTTGAGCCTTGATCTCTACAGGAAATCAGTAAAAGTTCAAAATTAAATATTGTGTTTCTCCTTAGGTTGGGTTGGCAATTCAGGAATTAAATAGTTACTTTTCTTTGAGTAGTGTGAAAAATTGATTTTTCAGTTTTTCAAGAGATGCTCACCTAATTCCTGTTTAGAGTTATTTATATTTGTATATTCAGCAGCAACTAATACCTTTCTAAGAAAAGATCAGTACCCAATAAATGTTTTTTTAACAAATGGGTGTTCATTGAATTAACTGATAACAAATTTTTAATCATCCACTTTCAGTGAAAAACATCATTGTGTACATCAGATCAAACTTTATGTAGAAAATCAGGTGATTAACATAACAATAAAAAATTAAAAAAAATAAATGTATATTGAAAAAATAGATAAAATAAATTTATAGAAGAAATAATAACATTAAATAGGCACATAAGATTCTCGGGGTTTTTTTTTTAAGATTTTTTAATTTATTTTGAGAGAGAGAGCGTGAGTGGGGGAAGGGACAGAAGGAAAGGGAGAGAGAATCTCAAGCAGACTCCACACTGAGCATGGAGCCTGACATGGGGCTAGATCTCATGACCATGAAATCATGACCTGAACCGAAATCAAGAGTTGGACCCTTAACCGACTAAGCGACCCAGGCACCCCAAAAAGATCCTCAGTTTTAAAAACAATATGAGAAATATACATACATTTATAAAAGATATGTCTGGGATATTTCTCACCTCTCTGATTAGCAAAAGTGAAAAATGATCAATGTACAGTGATTAGGAAGATATTTAGAAGTAGACCACATTATACATTCCTGAAGTCGTACAATCTTTTTAGGGGAGTAATTTGACAATACCAAAACTTCAAATATACTTTAAATATACAGCAACTCAGGGGCACCTGGGTGGCTCAGTTGGTTGGGCGGCTGCCTTCGGCTCGGGTCATGATCCTGGAGTCCAGGGATCGAGTCCCACATCGGGTTCCCTGCTCAGCGGGGAGTCTGCTTCTCCCTCTGACCCTCTCCCCTCTCATGCTCTCTCTCTCATTCTCTCTCTCAAATAAATAAATAAAATCTTTAAAAAAAATAAATATACAGCAACTCAAAATAAAAATAAATGACTTAAGTTGTCATTGTTATTAATGAAATACTTTCTATATTAGTCATAAAATAAAACACAATACAACCTGTTGAAAAATTAGGAAGATATTCATATACTGATAAAGAAAATATAATATGTTGTACATCAGTATATGAATATCTTCTTAATTAAAAAATGGTTATGTGTGTGTGCATGTGCATATACGTGTGTATGTTTAGCTTTGGTTTCTCAAAAGATTTGGGGAGCCATTACTTATAGCATGATCTCACTTAGTTTTAAAATGATAATATATATACTTGTGTGCTAACAAAAAAGTCAGGAAAGATATGAGTCACATTATTAACAGTGATGTACCTTAGAGAAGATTATTGGGGATTTTTACCTTGTCTGTTATAAGATTCTGCATCATTAGAATGTTTTGGTAATAAGCATGAGTCACTTTTATAATAAGGTAAGTAAAACAATTATTTCTAAATTCATTAAAATTATGTATTATTCTTTTATATTATAATATCGTTCTCTATACATTTATACTTTCAAAATTATATTTTCATAATTATACTTTTATAATTATGATTGTACTTATTATATCATTATACTTATGTTTGTAGCATTCATTCCATTCTGCAAGCTAATTCTCTTATTTTATTTTAATAATTTTTGGCTCTGTTGGAACTTTTACTGATTTCCTGTAGAGATCAAGG
>NW_027405925.1:0-1822 GCF_003265705.2 Callorhinus ursinus | reverse complement strand
CCTCCATAGTTCCACTCTTTTCCATCCCAGCGGTTCTAACAGTCTCCTCCTGGCCCGTCTGCCCATACGGTGGTCTGTCCACACCCTGAGATCCTGGAGGACCCGGCCAGCCCCGTTCATCCCCTGCCTCTGCCTGAGGGTAAAGGCTCCGTGTGAGCGCCGGGAGAAGGAAGGGGCGGGCGCACACGTGCTCTCGCTGAGCCCACTGCATTCCCGACTCCTGCACCAGCAGTGGCAGGAGGGAGGGCCCCCCACGCCCTCCCTGCCCCCGAAGCCACCCCAAAGGACTCCGTGGCCAGCGAGGCAAACTTGTCCCACCACCCCTGCTCCCCACCAGAAACACAAACTCCACGCAGGCCAGAACCTTCTCGGTTGGGTTCCTGGCTCCGTCCTTGGTGCCTCAAACAGGCCGCACGCGGTGAGTGCTCAGGAACTAGTATTGAAGTCATGCACCTTCCTGACTCAAGCGCGCCTCCTTCTGGCTCCGCCCCCCTCTCCCAGTGCCCAGGCCAGAGTGCCCTCGCCTGTGCCGGGGACCCTGACCGAGTCCCACGGAGCGTGAGCTGCATTTGTCAGCAGCACAGAGCCAGGCCCGGAGCCAGGGGGCTGCCACAGCTTCTCAGAACGGGCCGATCACTTCCAGCCTACTGACCGTTGCCCTGGATGGTGCAGTCAGCCACACGCACAGTCGACACCTTTCTCCCCTGCAAATCCAGCCTCTCAGTGGTGGCAATGGGGCTCCTTCCTGGAGAAGGAGGGTGCTTCCTGCTCTCTGAGACTCTCAGCCACCTCTCTTCTTCCCTAGCGGAGACTGTTAACAGGACTAGAGTTGAGATGGCTCCTGCGGGAGCCAGGGGGTAGGGGTGGGGAGTTGAAGTGATGGGAAGCAGATCTGGCTCAGTGCAGCAGTCAGTCGGCTGTGCAGACAGGGAGGACGGGTACTGAGTTAACTGTCCCTGGAGGCATGCAAGCAAACCTGAAAGCACTGCAGAGGGCCACCCAGTAACAGCTTGAGCACTGAACCACGTATCTTCTAAGGACCTGCCCCAGCCTGAGTCGGGGTTCAGCATAGATGAAAGTCGATTCCGCATAGAGGCTAGTGGCAGAAAGGAGCCAACATCACTCAGTGGGAGGCATGGCCTTCTCCCTGGCTCACTCTGTTCTGGGCAGACGAGCTGAGCACGCCCACAGTGTGGGCTCAGAAACACCACGGTATGGACAGGTTCAAAGACATAATCACGGAGTACTCAGAGCCCAGCATCACTGCCTGAACAAAGCCGAAGTTCAGCCTGAACCGAGGCCTCTCATCTCCCCAGCCCTGACCGCTGCGAGCGCACCGGGTGATGGAGGAGCCGCCCGCACCCCCTCCCTGTCCGGCCCGCCAACAGCAGCTACGGGCCACAGCACGGCTCAGCCCGCGGGGCATCGCTTACCTTCAAAGGCAGGGGCCAGGGCAGAGGCCTGGGGGCTGGGGGCCAGGCGGCTGACAGTCAGGTCACTTTCGGTGCCACCCCTGTGGTTCAGCATGCAGGTGTACACCGTCGAGCCTGGGGGCAGGAGGAAGATCCAGAGCATGTGAGCCGCTGAGCACACGCGAGTCTGCAGAACCGCGTGACAGCGTGACAGGGTGCTCTCAAAAGGTGTCTCCGCACAGTGATGCCACCACGATCCTGTGGCCCAGAGAGGGATGGGCAGGTCCCCCAGCGCTGCCATCCCCTGAGGAGGAAGGATCAAGAGTGGAGCTTCTTTCTTCTTGAAATGCCTCAAGCTGGGACCCTCCATAGTTCCACTCTTTTCCATCCCAGCGGTTCTAACAGTCTCC
>NW_027405924.1:0-1822 GCF_003265705.2 Callorhinus ursinus | reverse complement strand
CAGACAGTGTTTGAGCCTTGATCTCTACAGGAAATCAGTAAAAGTTCAAAATTAAATATTGTGTTTCTCCTTAGGTTGGGTTGGCAATTCAGGAATTAAATAGTTACTTTTCTTTGAGTAGTGTGAAAAATTGATTTTTCAGTTTTTCAAGAGATGCTCACCTAATTCCTGTTTAGAGTTATTTATATTTGTATATTCAGCAGCAACTAATACCTTTCTAAGAAAAGATCAGTACCCAATAAATGTTTTTTTAACAAATGGGTGTTCATTGAATTAACTGATAACAAATTTTTAATCATCCACTTTCAGTGAAAAACATCATTGTGTACATCAGATCAAACTTTATGTAGAAAATCAGGTGATTAACATAACAATAAAAAATTAAAAAAAATAAATGTATATTGAAAAAATAGATAAAATAAATTTATAGAAGAAATAATAACATTAAATAGGCACATAAGATTCTCGGGGTTTTTTTTTTAAGATTTTTTAATTTATTTTGAGAGAGAGAGCGTGAGTGGGGGAAGGGACAGAAGGAAAGGGAGAGAGAATCTCAAGCAGACTCCACACTGAGCATGGAGCCTGACATGGGGCTAGATCTCATGACCATGAAATCATGACCTGAACCGAAATCAAGAGTTGGACCCTTAACCGACTAAGCGACCCAGGCACCCCAAAAAGATCCTCAGTTTTAAAAACAATATGAGAAATATACATACATTTATAAAAGATATGTCTGGGATATTTCTCACCTCTCTGATTAGCAAAAGTGAAAAATGATCAATGTACAGTGATTAGGAAGATATTTAGAAGTAGACCACATTATACATTCCTGAAGTCGTACAATCTTTTTAGGGGAGTAATTTGACAATACCAAAACTTCAAATATACTTTAAATATACAGCAACTCAGGGGCACCTGGGTGGCTCAGTTGGTTGGGCGGCTGCCTTCGGCTCGGGTCATGATCCTGGAGTCCAGGGATCGAGTCCCACATCGGGTTCCCTGCTCAGCGGGGAGTCTGCTTCTCCCTCTGACCCTCTCCCCTCTCATGCTCTCTCTCTCATTCTCTCTCTCAAATAAATAAATAAAATCTTTAAAAAAAATAAATATACAGCAACTCAAAATAAAAATAAATGACTTAAGTTGTCATTGTTATTAATGAAATACTTTCTATATTAGTCATAAAATAAAACACAATACAACCTGTTGAAAAATTAGGAAGATATTCATATACTGATAAAGAAAATATAATATGTTGTACATCAGTATATGAATATCTTCTTAATTAAAAAATGGTTATGTGTGTGTGCATGTGCATATACGTGTGTATGTTTAGCTTTGGTTTCTCAAAAGATTTGGGGAGCCATTACTTATAGCATGATCTCACTTAGTTTTAAAATGATAATATATATACTTGTGTGCTAACAAAAAAGTCAGGAAAGATATGAGTCACATTATTAACAGTGATGTACCTTAGAGAAGATTATTGGGGATTTTTACCTTGTCTGTTATAAGATTCTGCATCATTAGAATGTTTTGGTAATAAGCATGAGTCACTTTTATAATAAGGTAAGTAAAACAATTATTTCTAAATTCATTAAAATTATGTATTATTCTTTTATATTATAATATCGTTCTCTATACATTTATACTTTCAAAATTATATTTTCATAATTATACTTTTATAATTATGATTGTACTTATTATATCATTATACTTATGTTTGTAGCATTCATTCCATTCTGCAAGCTAATTCTCTTATTTTATTTTAATAATTTTTGGCTCTGTTGGAACTTTTACTGATTTCCTGTAGAGATCAAGG
>NW_027405923.1:0-1822 GCF_003265705.2 Callorhinus ursinus | reverse complement strand
CCTTGATCTCTACAGGAAATCAGTAAAAGTTCCAACAGAGCCAAAAATTATTAAAATAAAATAAGAGAATTAGCTTGCAGAATGGAATGAATGCTACAAACATAAGTATAATGATATAATAAGTACAATCATAATTATAAAAGTATAATTATGAAAATATAATTTTGAAAGTATAAATGTATAGAGAACGATATTATAATATAAAAGAATAATACATAATTTTAATGAATTTAGAAATAATTGTTTTACTTACCTTATTATAAAAGTGACTCATGCTTATTACCAAAACATTCTAATGATGCAGAATCTTATAACAGACAAGGTAAAAATCCCCAATAATCTTCTCTAAGGTACATCACTGTTAATAATGTGACTCATATCTTTCCTGACTTTTTTGTTAGCACACAAGTATATATATTATCATTTTAAAACTAAGTGAGATCATGCTATAAGTAATGGCTCCCCAAATCTTTTGAGAAACCAAAGCTAAACATACACACGTATATGCACATGCACACACACATAACCATTTTTTAATTAAGAAGATATTCATATACTGATGTACAACATATTATATTTTCTTTATCAGTATATGAATATCTTCCTAATTTTTCAACAGGTTGTATTGTGTTTTATTTTATGACTAATATAGAAAGTATTTCATTAATAACAATGACAACTTAAGTCATTTATTTTTATTTTGAGTTGCTGTATATTTATTTTTTTTAAAGATTTTATTTATTTATTTGAGAGAGAGAATGAGAGAGAGAGCATGAGAGGGGAGAGGGTCAGAGGGAGAAGCAGACTCCCCGCTGAGCAGGGAACCCGATGTGGGACTCGATCCCTGGACTCCAGGATCATGACCCGAGCCGAAGGCAGCCGCCCAACCAACTGAGCCACCCAGGTGCCCCTGAGTTGCTGTATATTTAAAGTATATTTGAAGTTTTGGTATTGTCAAATTACTCCCCTAAAAAGATTGTACGACTTCAGGAATGTATAATGTGGTCTACTTCTAAATATCTTCCTAATCACTGTACATTGATCATTTTTCACTTTTGCTAATCAGAGAGGTGAGAAATATCCCAGACATATCTTTTATAAATGTATGTATATTTCTCATATTGTTTTTAAAACTGAGGATCTTTTTGGGGTGCCTGGGTCGCTTAGTCGGTTAAGGGTCCAACTCTTGATTTCGGTTCAGGTCATGATTTCATGGTCATGAGATCTAGCCCCATGTCAGGCTCCATGCTCAGTGTGGAGTCTGCTTGAGATTCTCTCTCCCTTTCCTTCTGTCCCTTCCCCCACTCACGCTCTCTCTCTCAAAATAAATTAAAAAATCTTAAAAAAAAAACCCCGAGAATCTTATGTGCCTATTTAATGTTATTATTTCTTCTATAAATTTATTTTATCTATTTTTTCAATATACATTTATTTTTTTTAATTTTTTATTGTTATGTTAATCACCTGATTTTCTACATAAAGTTTGATCTGATGTACACAATGATGTTTTTCACTGAAAGTGGATGATTAAAAATTTGTTATCAGTTAATTCAATGAACACCCATTTGTTAAAAAAACATTTATTGGGTACTGATCTTTTCTTAGAAAGGTATTAGTTGCTGCTGAATATACAAATATAAATAACTCTAAACAGGAATTAGGTGAGCATCTCTTGAAAAACTGAAAAATCAATTTTTCACACTACTCAAAGAAAAGTAACTATTTAATTCCTGAATTGCCAACCCAACCTAAGGAGAAACACAATATTTAATTTTGAACTTTTACTGATTTCCTGTAGAGATCAAGGCTCAAACACTGTCTG
>NW_027405922.1:0-1822 GCF_003265705.2 Callorhinus ursinus | reverse complement strand
CCTTGATCTCTACAGGAAATCAGTAAAAGTTCCAACAGAGCCAAAAATTATTAAAATAAAATAAGAGAATTAGCTTGCAGAATGGAATGAATGCTACAAACATAAGTATAATGATATAATAAGTACAATCATAATTATAAAAGTATAATTATGAAAATATAATTTTGAAAGTATAAATGTATAGAGAACGATATTATAATATAAAAGAATAATACATAATTTTAATGAATTTAGAAATAATTGTTTTACTTACCTTATTATAAAAGTGACTCATGCTTATTACCAAAACATTCTAATGATGCAGAATCTTATAACAGACAAGGTAAAAATCCCCAATAATCTTCTCTAAGGTACATCACTGTTAATAATGTGACTCATATCTTTCCTGACTTTTTTGTTAGCACACAAGTATATATATTATCATTTTAAAACTAAGTGAGATCATGCTATAAGTAATGGCTCCCCAAATCTTTTGAGAAACCAAAGCTAAACATACACACGTATATGCACATGCACACACACATAACCATTTTTTAATTAAGAAGATATTCATATACTGATGTACAACATATTATATTTTCTTTATCAGTATATGAATATCTTCCTAATTTTTCAACAGGTTGTATTGTGTTTTATTTTATGACTAATATAGAAAGTATTTCATTAATAACAATGACAACTTAAGTCATTTATTTTTATTTTGAGTTGCTGTATATTTATTTTTTTTAAAGATTTTATTTATTTATTTGAGAGAGAGAATGAGAGAGAGAGCATGAGAGGGGAGAGGGTCAGAGGGAGAAGCAGACTCCCCGCTGAGCAGGGAACCCGATGTGGGACTCGATCCCTGGACTCCAGGATCATGACCCGAGCCGAAGGCAGCCGCCCAACCAACTGAGCCACCCAGGTGCCCCTGAGTTGCTGTATATTTAAAGTATATTTGAAGTTTTGGTATTGTCAAATTACTCCCCTAAAAAGATTGTACGACTTCAGGAATGTATAATGTGGTCTACTTCTAAATATCTTCCTAATCACTGTACATTGATCATTTTTCACTTTTGCTAATCAGAGAGGTGAGAAATATCCCAGACATATCTTTTATAAATGTATGTATATTTCTCATATTGTTTTTAAAACTGAGGATCTTTTTGGGGTGCCTGGGTCGCTTAGTCGGTTAAGGGTCCAACTCTTGATTTCGGTTCAGGTCATGATTTCATGGTCATGAGATCTAGCCCCATGTCAGGCTCCATGCTCAGTGTGGAGTCTGCTTGAGATTCTCTCTCCCTTTCCTTCTGTCCCTTCCCCCACTCACGCTCTCTCTCTCAAAATAAATTAAAAAATCTTAAAAAAAAAACCCCGAGAATCTTATGTGCCTATTTAATGTTATTATTTCTTCTATAAATTTATTTTATCTATTTTTTCAATATACATTTATTTTTTTTAATTTTTTATTGTTATGTTAATCACCTGATTTTCTACATAAAGTTTGATCTGATGTACACAATGATGTTTTTCACTGAAAGTGGATGATTAAAAATTTGTTATCAGTTAATTCAATGAACACCCATTTGTTAAAAAAACATTTATTGGGTACTGATCTTTTCTTAGAAAGGTATTAGTTGCTGCTGAATATACAAATATAAATAACTCTAAACAGGAATTAGGTGAGCATCTCTTGAAAAACTGAAAAATCAATTTTTCACACTACTCAAAGAAAAGTAACTATTTAATTCCTGAATTGCCAACCCAACCTAAGGAGAAACACAATATTTAATTTTGAACTTTTACTGATTTCCTGTAGAGATCAAGGCTCAAACACTGTCTG
>NW_027405921.1:0-1822 GCF_003265705.2 Callorhinus ursinus | reverse complement strand
TGTTGGCGTTGGATATCCATCCCCGAACCCCTGAGATCCCAGTCTTGGGAACATGGTTTCTAACCCCTCGAGGTACTTTTCAGCAGAGGACAGATTCGGAGCTTGGGGGGCTGAGGAACTTCCTACACAGAATGTGGCAGAGCACAGGGCCACCAGTCTGGAGACCAAGGTCAGGGCCCTCCTTCTTGCAGCCTCAGGGTCCCCCTGTGTTAGAGGATCCAGAATCACTGCTCCGGTCAGGGTGAGTAGGCCTTAGGCCGGAACGGAACCCCAGGACCAGAGAGGGAAACGGGGACAAGGGAGGCTTCTGAGGGTTCTAACATCGCAATGGAACCCACAGATCTGCTCCTGTGAGAGACACAGACACAGAGACAGAGAAGGAGACAGAGAATGAACACAGGACAGAGGGAACCAGTAGAGGTCACAGACTCCATCAGCTTAGAAATGACATCCCGGCAATTTGTGCCATTCTATTCCTGAGAGCGCCGTCACATTGGCCATCCACCATGGAGGGGAGGGGATTCCACAGGGATGTGTGACCAGGACTCAGGGCTGCCAGGAGCCACGGTGGGGACTGCCCAGCACATGGGCACAGACGGGGACCATGGACCTGAGCCTAACCGTAATGGGAGACCCTGGAAGGCTGTGTTGGGAGAGGACAAGGTCAGAATCAGTTCATGACTACCTTCCCACGGGGGCTGGGACACAGGCAGGAGGGGGGTGGGTTTGCCTGGTCCCCAGAGCAGATTCAAGCCCCTCTCAGCTGTGTTCCATGCCAAGCGCAGCCCCTGGCTCATTCTTGCAATGCCAGGTTTGCACCAGCCTCCTGTGATAGCAGGCACGGAACATGTGTAGAGGTCCCTAACACTACTATTAACCTGTACCCTAAAACTAACCCGTACCCTAACCCTAACAACTACCCAAACCCTATCCCTTAACCCTACCCCTAAACCGAAACCTAAACCTAAAGCGTCCCCTAACCCTAACCCGTACCATAAAGGGTACCCTAAACCTAAACCCTAACCGGTACCGTACACCGTGCCCTAACACGTACCCTATCTCTAACCCCTCCCTAACCCGTACCCTAACACTATCCTGTACCCTAACCCTCTCCCGTACCCTAACCCATGCCCTAACCCGTACCCAACTCTAACCCTAACCCTGGGTCAACTAGAGAAAAGAGGATATTGCCGGAAGTATGGGGTTCATGAGAAACTTGACCGCCAGTCCTGAACGGTAGATGACACTGTGCCAAATGGAACTGCTGCTTTCTCAGAACCCTGACATCCTGTGAAATGCTGCATCACTGACTCACAGGTTGATGTTCAAAAACATGAGTCTCCTAGATGCAGAGCAGATAAGTGCTGTCAGCTGGGGATAAGTAGGTCCTCTGACCCATGGCCTACACATATCCTTCAATTTCTGGGAGAAGGGGAAAGACACACTTGTTTCTAAGTAGTCATTATCTTCATTCTAAAGTCGACCAATGACTTTGACCTTATTGGAGAGGCGAAATTACCCTTCCAAATGAACAACTCAACTCATCTGTTCCTCCTGCAACTTGTGTGCGATCTGGTTTACTCCAGCCTCCAGGCCCCACGTGGAAGATCCCCCTGTACCCTCTTGACAACCCATGACCAGCACCAGGACCCCTGGGGGCACAATGCTGGATTTGGGGGAGGACCCTGTGTCTTCTTGCCACCACACCTGTGCCTGAGGAAGCGGGAACCTGGAGGACCCTCCCAGATGATCCTGATGGAACATTAGCACCATCCCTGAGGACATGGGGCATAGAGCTGACGTTGGAGGACTGCTCTGGGGC
>NW_027405920.1:0-1823 GCF_003265705.2 Callorhinus ursinus | reverse complement strand
TCTCAGCTTCTTTATTTTCCATCATTTGGTCTTCTATATCGCTGCTTCTCTCTTCTGCCTCATTTATCCTAGCAGTTAGTGCCCCCATTTTTATTGCACCTCATGCATATCCTTTTTGATTTGTACTTGGTTAGATTTTAGTTCTTTTATTCCTCCAGAAAGTGTTTCTCTAATAACTTCCATGGTTTTTTCAAGTCTAGCTAGTAACTTTAAAATCATGATTCTGACTCTAGGTCCAACATCGTAGTAATGTCCGTATTTAGTATGTCCCTGGTGGTCAGTACTACCTATTCTTAGTGTTGAGGTGATTTTTTTCCCTCTTGTCGTTTTCTCCAGAGGAGAAGAGATGAATGAGTGAACAAAATGCTAACAGGGTAATAACGTCCCCAGAAAATATTCTCTAAACAAATCAGAAAAGACCTGAAACCAGGGGAAAAGAAAGGGAAATATAGAAAAAGAAAAAGAAAAAAAAACAAAAAGTAAAAGATAAAAACAGAACAAAACAAATAAAAGAGAATATGATCAAATATGATCAGGCTGGTGCATAGATCATTACCAAACACTAGATTTTGGGTGTATTTTGGTCTCTTAGAAGAAAGTGACTCCCAAAATTTTAAAAAAAGTAAAACTTATGTACGTACAAAAATAAGGGTTGATATGATGAAAGAATGGAATATGACTGTAAAGATGATAATTATAAAATTTTTTAAAAGGAATTGATAAGATAAGAAGTTGTTTGAAAAAAGGAAGAAGAGGATTTAAAAAAAAGAAAGAAAAAAGTGGAGAGTATATGATCAGGCAGGAGACTAGAACAGAGCAATACACTAGATATTTAAGGTATATTTTCATCTGTTAGAAGAAACTGTATCTCCAAATTTTAAAGAGAGAACAACATATATATATATATATGCCAAAATAAGGGTAGGTACTATGAAGGGACAGAATATGACTCTAAAAATGTAAAATAAAAATGTTTCTTAAAAAAGAGATTGATAAGATGTTGGTTGAAAAGGGGAAAAAGAAAAATTTTAAAAAAGGACAGTTTAAAAAAATTAACTTTTTAAGACTAAAGAATCATGGTAAAAAAGCCATGAATTCTATGTGCAGTATTCCCCTAGCGCTGGAGTTCTACTGTTCTCATTGATGGGTAAACTTGGTCTTGGCTGGCTGTTCTTGCTGATCTTCAGGGGGAGGGGCCTGTTGCCGTGGTTCCCAAATGTCTTTGCCGGAGGTGGAATTGCCCGGCCCTTGCTGGTCCGGGCTAAGTAATCTGCTCTGCTTTGCTTTCAGTAGTTTTGGTTCCCTGCAAGCTTTCCGTTCACCTTTGGAGGAGGAGAGTGAAAATGGCGGTCTCCCAATCTCCGCCACGGAGGACACAAGAACCCAGGGACCCCACTCCTCAGTGCACCCCCAGAGAAAAGCAGTCATTTACTCCCGCCTTCCTGGTCTCCGGCGTACTCCAAGCTCACCCGGCCTGTGACCGAGAGTTTCTATCTCTGGCACCTGGCTCAGTGTGGAGTCTCCAAACCCAGCAGATCCCTGTGGTGCACTCCCACGCCGCTCCTCCCAGGGGAGGAAGAAGAGTCTCACCAGATCTGCTACATGTTGGGTACCTGTTGGAGGAGCAGTGGCCTGACTGTGTCACTGATCACAGTTTATGGCAACCCAGAGCTGAGAGCTGCGCCTCGGCTCTGTCTCTGCAGCTGGCTTCCCTGCTCTGATACCTGGGAGCTCTGCCACACTCAGGCACCCCCAGGCTTTCTGGAACCCTGAGAGTCAGGAGACCATACTTTCCTGTGAGGGTTCCACCCCCGCTTAACCAC
>NW_027405919.1:0-1824 GCF_003265705.2 Callorhinus ursinus | reverse complement strand
CCCAATAGCTAGACACACACACACACACACACACACACACACACACAACACACACACACACTCTCTCTCTCTCTCTCTCTCTCTCTAAAACACTGGAATCATACTATTATGTTTTAGAAATATTTGAATTTTAAAGAAGTTATGGATAGAAATTCTAAAGTAGGGTGAGAGTCTTGAAATTTGTTACTCTGGGACAAAGCTCTATCTTCCAAACATAAGTTTATGGTCTGAGCAGTTTGCTTCTTAATATAAACAAGAGGGTGAGAAATGTAGATTTTTGGTAATCCAGAAATGAAATTGTTCTTTATCCAATGCTTCTATCTGTTTACTTCATTGTAAAATGAGCTAAATCAAAGTTATTACATCTTATTTGTAAATTGCCACCAGTTTGAACCATGTGAATTTGAAAGTGCCATCCATCTTCTTAAGTTGTTTTCCATTGGGAAGTTGATCTATCCCCACACTCTCTCTCTCCTTATATTGTACCTCAGGTAGGGTAGCCAATCATTCTAGTTTTTGATGGCGTTCCAGGAATATGGGGATCTCAATGTTAAAACAGAAAGTCTCAGGAAATGGAGACAGTCCCAGGTAAACGGAGATGAATTTGTCACCCTAATTTTCTGCTTGGGATAATACATCTGAATAGAAGGTTAGTCTATTAGCTTTGAGGACCACACAAAGACAGAACAAAAAAAAAGAAAATAATAATGAAGACAATTCTATCCTGGGCTAGTCTCTGACACAGCCCCACCAAAGGGCATTATTTGATGATCTTGTTATCGAGATATTTTGTTTTCTACAATGTTGATTTCAGAAGTTTGGGAATGGTTTCTCATATCCCTGACTGCCGGCTCTGGATTTTTCTCTGATGATTTTTGCCAACCCTTCCTGAATCTGTTTGTACATTTAATCTACATTTCTGCTGATAAGATATGACTTCATGTGATAATGGCAGGACAAAATAAGCAAAGTCAAGAGCCTGTAGACCTGGGAATGAATCCTGAAGCAGCCATTTTCAAGTATGTGACTCTAGACAAGTGATCCCACCTACCAAAACATTAGTTCTCTCACCTTTTAATACGATTTTGTATGAGAGGGCAAAAAAGCACACAAAACTCCTAAAACATAAAGAGTTCCAAGTAAATGGCAACTTTTATTACAAAGTTGCTTTCTATTACATAAATTAAATTTAAAACAATTAATGGACAAAATTATATATTTATAGGTTCAAGATGTACACATAACAATTCATCTAAGATTTAATGAAGACAATAGGGCTTCCTGTCTAATGCAAAAATTTAACAATGCAGATTTAGGTCTCAAAGGTAGACAACTATAGCGGAGCAGCAGGCTTGCTATTCATAAGCCTTATGAAGTACCCATCCTTGAAAAGATTTGTGTAATTACATAGGTCAAGCATTTCCAGGGTCATGAAGTCACTTTAAGAAATTGTGTCTCACAAAAGTGATTCCAGATGATGGATGGCATTGAAATAATTATTTCCCCAATTTTCATGTATATCACTCTTACCATCTTTGGCTTGCTTTATAAATCTTCTCTTTAATTCCCCTAATTCGACCCACTGGTTGATCTACTTTCCTTGCTTCTAACCATCTTACTTCAATTAATCCATTTTCCCTCCTGACCCCATATTACTTTGACACTATGGTGATGGATTAGACTAGTGATAGCCAAATGCTCCCATTTTAGCCTCCCTGATCTCTCTCTCTCTTTCCCTCTCTCTCTCATTTTCTCTCTTCCTCTCTCTCTCTCTTTCACACACACACACACACACACACACACACACACACACACACACACACA
>NW_027405918.1:0-1824 GCF_003265705.2 Callorhinus ursinus | reverse complement strand
CCCAATAGCTAGACACACACACACACACACACACACACACACACACAACACACACACACACTCTCTCTCTCTCTCTCTCTCTCTCTAAAACACTGGAATCATACTATTATGTTTTAGAAATATTTGAATTTTAAAGAAGTTATGGATAGAAATTCTAAAGTAGGGTGAGAGTCTTGAAATTTGTTACTCTGGGACAAAGCTCTATCTTCCAAACATAAGTTTATGGTCTGAGCAGTTTGCTTCTTAATATAAACAAGAGGGTGAGAAATGTAGATTTTTGGTAATCCAGAAATGAAATTGTTCTTTATCCAATGCTTCTATCTGTTTACTTCATTGTAAAATGAGCTAAATCAAAGTTATTACATCTTATTTGTAAATTGCCACCAGTTTGAACCATGTGAATTTGAAAGTGCCATCCATCTTCTTAAGTTGTTTTCCATTGGGAAGTTGATCTATCCCCACACTCTCTCTCTCCTTATATTGTACCTCAGGTAGGGTAGCCAATCATTCTAGTTTTTGATGGCGTTCCAGGAATATGGGGATCTCAATGTTAAAACAGAAAGTCTCAGGAAATGGAGACAGTCCCAGGTAAACGGAGATGAATTTGTCACCCTAATTTTCTGCTTGGGATAATACATCTGAATAGAAGGTTAGTCTATTAGCTTTGAGGACCACACAAAGACAGAACAAAAAAAAAGAAAATAATAATGAAGACAATTCTATCCTGGGCTAGTCTCTGACACAGCCCCACCAAAGGGCATTATTTGATGATCTTGTTATCGAGATATTTTGTTTTCTACAATGTTGATTTCAGAAGTTTGGGAATGGTTTCTCATATCCCTGACTGCCGGCTCTGGATTTTTCTCTGATGATTTTTGCCAACCCTTCCTGAATCTGTTTGTACATTTAATCTACATTTCTGCTGATAAGATATGACTTCATGTGATAATGGCAGGACAAAATAAGCAAAGTCAAGAGCCTGTAGACCTGGGAATGAATCCTGAAGCAGCCATTTTCAAGTATGTGACTCTAGACAAGTGATCCCACCTACCAAAACATTAGTTCTCTCACCTTTTAATACGATTTTGTATGAGAGGGCAAAAAAGCACACAAAACTCCTAAAACATAAAGAGTTCCAAGTAAATGGCAACTTTTATTACAAAGTTGCTTTCTATTACATAAATTAAATTTAAAACAATTAATGGACAAAATTATATATTTATAGGTTCAAGATGTACACATAACAATTCATCTAAGATTTAATGAAGACAATAGGGCTTCCTGTCTAATGCAAAAATTTAACAATGCAGATTTAGGTCTCAAAGGTAGACAACTATAGCGGAGCAGCAGGCTTGCTATTCATAAGCCTTATGAAGTACCCATCCTTGAAAAGATTTGTGTAATTACATAGGTCAAGCATTTCCAGGGTCATGAAGTCACTTTAAGAAATTGTGTCTCACAAAAGTGATTCCAGATGATGGATGGCATTGAAATAATTATTTCCCCAATTTTCATGTATATCACTCTTACCATCTTTGGCTTGCTTTATAAATCTTCTCTTTAATTCCCCTAATTCGACCCACTGGTTGATCTACTTTCCTTGCTTCTAACCATCTTACTTCAATTAATCCATTTTCCCTCCTGACCCCATATTACTTTGACACTATGGTGATGGATTAGACTAGTGATAGCCAAATGCTCCCATTTTAGCCTCCCTGATCTCTCTCTCTCTTTCCCTCTCTCTCTCATTTTCTCTCTTCCTCTCTCTCTCTCTTTCACACACACACACACACACACACACACACACACACACACACACACACA
>NW_027405917.1:0-1824 GCF_003265705.2 Callorhinus ursinus | reverse complement strand
GCTCTGCCTTGCCGTTATGGGTCCTGGTGTTCATGTCTGTCTCCTTCACTGCATTATCCCTGAGAACTGTCTTCCCTGTGTGTGTATTTTCTACAGCACCCAGAATGATGCTTTATTCAGTTTGGGGATATCACAATCCTTTGTTGAACTGAGGACACAGCTCCTGTTTCCAAGGGACCCCACTCATCCTAGGGATCAAAGATTGATAATCAAATCAAACACAAGCAGGAGGGTGGGCACTCTCTTCAGTCAGATGAAAATAAAATTTCGTGGGGATGATTCCCCTTTTAGGTGCTAATAAGCATACTTGCCATTTAAAGATCTTTCACATGCCAGGAATGGTGTGAAGCACTCTTCCTATTTTATCTCATAATCCTGTCTGATTTTTCTATAAGCCATATCTAATCATCCCTGCAAGGCCGATATTGTCATCTTTGCTTAAGAAGACAAGGCTCAAATTGCTTAGGTCACTCATCTAAGACCACAGTGAATCATTGGTATGATCAGAGTTCAAATTCAAGTCTATCTGAGTTCAAAGGATATCTGGAAGTTGAATACCTGGTATATTTCACAGTTTCAGTCGAAATTTTGAAATGAAACCATTCCTTGATTTTTCGGTTTCATGGTTTGGGACGTGGGAGGTCTATTTTTGTGAGCACTTCCCACTTCTCTCTGTTGCAGATGTGATGGTGACTCGTCCATCATGAAATGCACTACTACTGAGGATGAAGATGCTTAGGGTGAGAGAAACAACCCGGCACCATCACTAGACAGATTATAAAGTGAAAGCTGTTATTATAAAAGTAGAGAGAGAAAGAGGAGGTTAGGTTAGGATGGTAGACAGGACACTCCAGCCGGCTCTACATCATTCTAAACATCAGGACGGACAGTGAAGAAAATCCATGGCATTGCAGGAAAACAGAAAGAGTGCCCTCAGTGGACTAGAAGTGATGAAGATTTCCTCGAAAACAGATGGCAGATTAGGTCATGTTGAAGAGGGTGCCCAAAGCCCACAGGTCAGGCATGCAAGGTCTGCCACAGAGAGCGGGAACAGTGCCAGGGGTGCCCCCAGTTGGGATGCAGGGACAAAGGAAGCAGGCGGAAGCATTCCTGAGTCCTACAGGCGTTGTCGTCAGAGGGATCCGGCTCCTCCCTATCCCATCCTTCTTGCCATCAGAGGCAACTCTGAGGTCGTGTCATGGGTGGGACCCCAGCGAGGATACGGAAGAGGAGAAATTATTTATGCCCATGGGGAGCTTAAGATGCACGGACCCCTAAAGATTAGGAAAGGTTCACGATGGCGGTGAGAAGGCTGAGTAGCCCCAAAGACTGCTCTGGGTCCTTGATGTCACAACCCCCGTCCACCCTGGAAGCTGCCTTGTTAGGTTCCCGACTGCAGACTTGGATAATGGGATACGCCACTTCTAAAAATGTGATTGTATATTAATTTTTCTGCAATGTACATATGGGCAGTCACATGTGTACTTACCAGGCGGGTGAAAAACCCCAGTGAATTGCCATGGAGATGAAACCTGGGATGAGGTTGCCATGGTAACTAAATTGTTTCTAAAAGGCCACACCACCCTGGGGAAGTCAAAAGCGCCCGTCAAGGACTTGAAGTTAGAGGCCAAATCACAGACCCTCCCATCAGGGCCAGGTGCTCTTTCAGTTTCTTTTTACTCCTCCTTTCCCCCCCCTTTCCTTTCTTTGCCATCCCCCAAGGCAAGAGATTTAGATTTTGGAGATTTAAGCACTGGCTAAGCCCCTAATAAGTCACGGGGACCAGGTATCTGTGGGCCCTGAGGAGGCGTGAGGAGATGGGCT
>NW_027405916.1:0-1824 GCF_003265705.2 Callorhinus ursinus | reverse complement strand
GTTAAATAAAATACAAGCGTCATTTACTCTGGTCCACCGACCTCCCTACTGGAAACACTTAAGGTGTGCTGACTCCACACCTGGGGACATCTTTTAACCGGCCGAGGGCAGTCCTGTGTAAGACTGGGCTATAAGAGCAGCCCCTCCAACTCTTTTATCGAGAGACATGGATTTACTTCTAATTTTGTTTGTTGTATTCCATGTACATTATAGTATAAAACAACAATGTGAATCTTTGAATTTAGGTATGGATTCAATCATTTGGTGACTTTTCAGGAATATAAGAAAGTTGTTTTTATTCATTTGTTTGTTTGGCTTGTCCAGTAGGTTTCAAGTTTAGAAGCCTGGCCTCTGGTTTGGCCCTGAGGTCAGAATTTGTTTTATATTTAAAACAAAATTGTGCAGAAAGATGGTTTATTATATTCCAGGCACATGAAGTAGTGGCGGTTTTATCTAATGTGAAGAAAGAAGTGTAGTACATAATCGATACCCGTGCACTGCGCCTGGCCTTGGTTTCTGCTGCCGGCTTTGCTCAGGGAGTCCCTGGGCTGCTGGCGGGAGCAGGGGGGACACGGGTTTCGGGAGCCGGAGGTGGTCACTGGCAGAAGTCGGGGAGGGGGCACTGGCCGCTGCAGGGCGGGGGGAGAGGGGAGGGGGGCGCTGGCGGGGGAGGGGGCGCTGGCCCTGTGGGCGTGGGGGAAGGGGGTGGGGACGCTGGCGGCTGCACCCGCGGCTGCGGGAGCGGTGAAGGTGGCTGGTGCCCGGGGACTGGGGGCTGTGTGTGCTCGCGGGGTCCGTTGCTCCCATGGCTGCTTGGCCCCGGACCGTGGTCGTCCTCGAGGCCCTTGCTTAGAGCCACAGACAAAAATTCATCAATCTGTGTTTTAAAACCCGTTTTTGTTTTTTCTTTAAGATTTTATTTATCTGAGAGAGAGCGAGGCGGTGACAGAGATAGCAAGAAAGAGTACAAGCGGGAGGGAGAGGGAGAAGCAGGTCCCCACTGAGCAGGGAGCCCCGCGTGGGGCTGGATCCATGACCTGAGCGGCAGGCAGGCACTTGACGGGCTGAGCCTCCCAAGCGCCCCTTAAAACACTGCTCTGAAAAATGTTTTCGTGACGAATTTTTTTGGTTTTTTAAAGCTTGATGGTATTCTACATAATTTGGTAAAACAGAGGTAGTCTAAACATGACACTGTAAAGCTAGTGTTTTCTGTCTTCCTTATAAATAGAAATTTCTTCCCTTTCCAAAGAATTTTTGTGCTTTCATACAGATAGAAGCCTAATTAATCATGAGATGAAATGAAATACAGTTAGATCTCCATTATCTTTTTCAGGGAATCCGAGCCCGAATTTTAGAAACTCTGGTCATGCTTGTCCTGCTTGCGCTCCTCATCCTGGGGATGGTGTGGGTGGCCTCCGCGCTCGTTGACAAGGAGGCCACGAGCATGGAGTCTTTGTAGGGTCAGTCGGCTTCTCTCCGGGACCTTGAACCGGCCTGTGACTACACGTTCGCTGTCGTGAACGTTGTAGTGATTCTTTGTGTGGTCAGCCCTTGTTGTTAATTTACAGAGTTAACAAGTCTTTAGACAGGTTTAAGAAAATAAATGAGTGTTCCTGTGTTTGCTGCATTCAGAATGAGCAAGCAGCTTTTAAGATTTTTCTTTGTTTCTTAGTTGGTTTCTGTTCTTAAAATTCCATGGAGACTTTTTTTCTCCCTCCAAACAGGTTTTGCAAAAGGGGTATTTCCTTTTCTGTTTTAGATCTTTTTATTGTACAAGTTAGAAATTATATGGTTTAGTAGACTCAAATAGACAATTATGATGTT
>NW_027405915.1:0-1824 GCF_003265705.2 Callorhinus ursinus | reverse complement strand
CACAAAATCGGACCATTTAGAAGTTGGCTCCGCTGAGGGACATCGCTGCAGTGGCTAAGCAGGGGGTGGGACCCTTGCAGGACAGTGTGGTCTCAGGACCCTTGGGGTCACAGAAAGACCGGCGGTGCCTGAGTGCGGCGGAGCTCCCAGGTATCGGAGCGGGGAAGCCAGCTGCAGAGACAGAGCCGTGGCGCAGGCTCTCACCTCGGGGTTGCCATAAACTGTGATCCGCGGCCCAGTTGGGCCACTGCTCCTCCAGCAGGGACCCAACAAGCGGCAGAGCCGGGAGACTCCCGTTTCTCCCCCAGGAGGGGCGGCGTGGGAATGCACCGCAGGGATCTGCTGGGTTTGGAGACTCCACACAGGGTCGGGTGCCAGAGATAGAAACGCTCGGTCACAGGCCAGGAGAGCACGGAGAGCGCCGGAGACCAGGGAGATGGGAGTGACTGCTTTTCTCTGGGGGCGCACTGAGGAGTGGGGCCCCAAGTTCTCAGCTCCTCTGGGAGGAGATTGGGAGGCCACCATTTTCACCCTGGTCCTCCAAAGCTGTACTGAGAGCTTGCAGGAACAAAAGCTCCTGAGAGCAAACCCAAGCAGCTTGCTTAGCCCGACCGAAAAGGGCGGGGCAATTCAGCCTCTGGCAAAGACATTTGGAAACCACGGCAACAGGCCCCTCCCCCAGAAGTTCAGCACGAACAGCCAGCAAGGCAAGACCAAGTTTACCGATCAAGGAGAACGGGAGGACTCCAGCGCTAGGGGAATACTGCACATAGAATTCATGGCTTTTCTTTACCATGATTCATTAGTTCATCAAAGTTAATTTCTTTACCTCTTTTTTGATAATTTTTCTTTTTCCCTTTTTCAACCAACATCTTATCAATCCCTTTTTTAAAAAAAACATTTTTTATTTTTCATTTTTAGAGTCATATTTTATCCCTTCATAGTAGTTACCCTGATTTTTGGCATATATATATATATACATATATATATATATATATATATATATAAGTTGTTCTCTATTTAAAATTTTGAGATACAGTTTCTTCTAACAGATCAAAATAAACCCTAAATCACTAGTGTATGGCTTTGTTCTAGTCTCCTGCCTGATCACATTCTCTCCCTTTTTTCTTTTTTTTTTTAAATCTTCTTCTTTCTTTTTTCAAACAACTTATCTTATCAATTCCTTTTATAAAATCTTTTATAATTTTCATCTTTACATTCATCTTCCATCCCTTCACTGTATCAACCCTTATTTTGTACATATATGTCTTTCTTCCTTTAAAATTTTAGGAGGCACTTTTTTCTAACACACAAAAATACGCCCAAAATCTAGTGTGTGGCAATGATCTATGCACTAGCCTGATCATATTTGATCATATTCTGCTTTTTTTGTATTGTTCTGTTTTTGTTTTTATCTTTTTTTTCTTTTTTTTCTCTTTCTTTTTTCTTTCTTTCCCTTACTTTTCCCCTGGTTTCAGGTCTTTTCTGATTTGTATACAATATATTTGCTGGGGACATTGTAAACCTGTTAGCATTTTGTTCTCTCATTCATCTATTCTCCTCTGGACAAAATGACAAGACGAAAAACATCACCTTACCAAAAAGAACAAGAGGTAGTACCGTCAGCCAGGGACCTACTCAATACGGACATTAGTACGATGTCGGACCTAGAGTTCAGAATCATGACTTTAAAGATACTAGCTGGGCTTGAAAAAAGCATGGAAGTTATTAGAGAAACCCTTTCTGGAGAAATAAAAGAACTAAAATCTAACCAAGTTGAAATCAAAAAGGCTATTGATGAGGTGCAATCAAAAATGGGGGCAA
>NW_027405914.1:0-1824 GCF_003265705.2 Callorhinus ursinus | reverse complement strand
AACTGACTGAGCCACCCAGGTGCCCCTCAGAATCTGCATTTTAATAAGATCCCTCCATGATGTGTGTGCACTGAGTGTGGGAAACAAGCTCCAATATGCCGGTGTGACCTGGAGGCTCGTGGCAGGGTGGTCAGGCTGACATTTGCTTGTCCCAAGAACCTTCATCCTTGCCACTGCCCACTCATTCACTCCTCGTCTACTCACGTCCCTTCCTTGGAAGCTGGGAGAGGAAAGCAAACAGTATCAAAGCTACTGATCTTCGTCTTTGATTGAAGAGTTATATGCCCCAAGATTTGGCTTCAATCCAAAGTGGCCAGAATATTTAGAAGTGCCAAGATCACGCATTCAGCTGCTAAATAGAAATCACTCAAAAAGGAAACTGAGTTCTGGTAGGAAGATGGACACAACTGAGCTGGGACCGTACAGTTCACATCTGTTGCCCAAAAGCAGCTTAAGAAGGTGGGTGTGCTAGGCTCAATAATACTTTCCCCTCCCGCCACCAAAAGATGTTCACGTCCTCATGCTCACAACCTGCAAATATGTTACCCACACAGTAGAGAGACTTTGCAGATACAATAAAATCCTTGACTTGGAGATGAAGAGATTATTCTATTTAGATGGGCCCAATGCGATCATAAGGGTCCTTATGAGAGGGGTGGCAGGAGGTCAGAGTCAGAGGTGATGGGACAATGGAAAGCAGAGAGACAGATGGAGATGCAACTACAGAAGCAGAGGTTGGAATGATGTAATTGTTTAGAGCCTGCCACTTGGCAGGCACTGGGTCAACCACTTTTTTTGCATCCTCTGGAATCCTTATAACAATTTGCAAGGAAGGTATTGTGGCTTTATTTTATGGATGAAGAGTAAGTCTTGGGGATATGAGACCCAAGGACACAAAACAGTGAGTGGATGCCACCACAATACCCCATTGCTTTATAGGGCACCACACCTTATTCCTTAACTGGAACACCTTCAAGAGGACCACTTAAACAGTAACTTACTATGGGATAGCATTTTTGTTTGAAGGGAAGGAAACATTTTATGTCTCCTTGTCTTTATAGGAAACACAATTCTTTTTTTTTTTTTAAAGATTTTATTTATTTATTTGACAGAGAGAGAGACAGCGAGAGAGGGAACACAAGCAGGGGGAGTGGGAGAGGGAGAAGCAGGCTTCCCACTGAGCAGGGAGCCCGATGCGGGGCTCGATCCCAGGACCCTGGGATCATGACCCGAGCTGAAGGCAGACGCTTAACGTCTGAGCCACCCAGGCACCTCAGGAAACACAATTCTTAAGATTTTTAATGAGTGCCAAATATCGCAGATTCTTGTGACAGGCTTGGAACTCTATTCATGTCTTTGGGTTGGGAAAAGTTAAATCCACTTAAGGATGGAAGTTCGTTCCTGTGGTTCTTGAATCCCCATTTTGAAACGAGTTGGTCTGCATTTCTTAGCTCCTCTTTGTTACCGTGAAGAGCTAGGTCGTAAGGGCAGCATTCTTAATTTAAAAAGATGCTACGATATTTACTGTTTTTCTTAGCCTCCTGGCATCCCCATCTGAGATCCCGAAGCTCATTCAGCCTGTGTTTGTTTCGTTGTATCATGCCATGTATTGTCAATCACTTTTTCCCAATTTTTTATTGTGGTACAAATATATAAACAGGAAATTGATCATCATAGCCATTGTACAGGTCGGTGATATTAAATACACCCGCCATGTGTTACCATCCATCCCCAGAACTCTCATGCTCACCTCTTAACCACGCCTCCTCCATTATGGGTTATGTGGGGTTTTCTCTTACCTGTCCCTCTGGTTCTTTGTGGGGA
>NW_027405913.1:0-1824 GCF_003265705.2 Callorhinus ursinus | reverse complement strand
GATTTGCAATTAAAAGTACCTGTAGGGCGACTGGGTGGCTCAGTCGAGTGAGCGACTTCCTTCAGCTTGGGTCATGATCCTGGAGTCTTGTGATCGAGTCCGGCCTCGGGCTCCCTGCTCTGCGGGAAGTTGGCTTCTCCCTCTGACCATCCCCCATCTCATGTGCTTTCTCTCTCTCTTTCAAATAAATAAATACATAATTTTAAAAAAAGTAGCTGGTAATTGAAGATTGTGAATTTTCTTTTGAATTTACTTTTATGGAAGTGTCTTATGTATAAATTCAAGTCTGCATTAACAAAGAAATGAATCGGTTTTATTTCTCAGGTTAGACTACTTCTTTAGTAGAAGCATACTTTGGTGCTAATATTAGAGAGAAATAGAAAATAATTTGCTGAAGCCATGATCATACAAACATATAAAACCAAACCACACAACCTGTGTCAGATGCTCTAATCAGTTAGGAATAGTGATGTGGGGCAAAGAGCAACAGAATTGGAACCAGGAAGAATCCACACCAAGAGAACATTTAAACACATCAAAGGAAGTGGTGCATTTAGTTTCATCCCATTTATACATGTTTATGCTCAAGATGCTACAGCCTTGTGGAGTCTTTCAACAGCACACCTCAGGGGACCCCTTGGCATGCCTGCCCCCCAAAGGTATGAAATTCGATTGGGACCCGGTGGGTGCATGAGAACTCCCCTCCCTGTACTTCCCTGAGCAGAGATAGCATTTCTGGTGAAGGACAAGTGCTTCTGTCACTGCCCTGTAACCCCAGTCCTGTCCAGTGCTGCTCATCATGAAAGACTCTCAGTTTCAGTGACTAAACTTCAACGTGTTCCCAGCATGGAAAGAGTGAAGGGCATTTCTAGTTTCATCAGGCCCCTTAAACAATCACTATTAATAGGATTCAAAATCAAAGAGAGCTAGATTGAAAGCCAAATGGTGTGAATTTATATCACCTTGTAGGCACTTTTTTTTGAAACAGTGTTATTATCATAACATGGTTATTGAATGTATCAGTACATTGTTATTGAATATATGCAAAGAGAAACACAGTTTTCCTGGACTAGGTTTAACTAAAGGAAGTGTTGTACAAATAAAATAGGTGACCAGGCCATGGAACCTCATCCTGGTTTAAGTAATGAAAATGTATATGTGTGTAATGCTGATAACAACATATGATTATATGCAAAGGAACTGGCATCTCTTTTAAATGAGAGGGTGTTTTTTTTGCATTACATATGGGAATATAAGCATTTGTACACTTCATTTTTTTTGTGTTCTAGAGTGGTGGGGGGAGGGGAAGAAGGAAAGGGAGAGAGAATTTTAAGCAGGTTCCACACTCAGCTTGGTTCCCAATGTGGGGCTCCATGTCACATCACCTGAGCCAAAATCAAGAGTGAGCCACTTAATTAACTGAGCTACCCAGGCACTCAGAACCTTGGTACACTTATAAAAACATGTTAGAAACATTGTTGTACTAAATGTCTTTTACCCAAATGGCTATACATTAAATGAAGTACATTTCAAACAATAGGTTTTAGAACTCTGATGGTTACTAGGCATTTTCTATTTATAATTCAATTGAATCAGACAAGCTCTAAGAAGCAAAGTTGATGATATCCAGGCAAAAAGAATGATTATTCTTTAGGATAGGAACCACTGGTGGAGTGGAGAACAGAGAAGAACCCCTTTCTGAAGTTCATCAAATCAACAGCCACGACATTTCTATGACGTGTCTGTCTACTGTGGGTGGAAATGAAATCTCACAAACCTTATCTAAGATAAAGATTGGCATTAATCCAGGAATTTTCCCCTTTC
>NW_027405912.1:0-1824 GCF_003265705.2 Callorhinus ursinus | reverse complement strand
AAAATACACCCAAAATCTAGTGTGTGGCACTGATCTATGCACTAGCCTGATCATATTTGATCATATTCAGGTTTTTTTGTATTGTTCTGTTTTTGTTTTTAATATTTTCCTATTTGTTTTTTTTTCTTTCTTTTCTCTTTCTTTTTCTTTCTATCCCTTTCTTTTGCCCTGGTTTCAGGTCTTTTCTGATTTGAATAGAGTATATTTGCTGGGGAGGTTGTTAACCTGTTAGCATTTTGTTATCTCTTTCATTTATTCTCCTCTGGACAAAATGACAAGACGAAAAAAATCACCTCAGCAAAAAGAACAAGAGATAGTACTGTCAGCCAGGGACCTACTCAATACGAACATTAGTACGATGTCAGACATAGAGTTCAGAATCCTGACTTTAAAGATGTTAGCTGGGCTTGAAAAAAGTGTGGAAGTTATTAGAGAAACCCTTTCTGGAGAAATAAAAGAACTAAAATCTAACCAAGTCGAAATCAAAAAGGCTATTAATGAGGTGCAATCAAAACTGGGGGCACTAACTGCTAGGATAAATGAGGCAGAAGAGAGAATCAGTGATATAGAAGACCAAATGATGGAAAATAAAGAGGCTGAGAAAAAGAGAGAGAAACAACTACAGGATCATGAGGGCAGAATTCGAGAGATAAGCGATACAATAAGATGAAACAATATTAGAATAATTGAGATCCCAGAAGAAGAAGAAAGAGAGAGACGGGCAGAAGGTATATTAGAGCAAATAATAGCAGAGAACTTCACTAATGTGGGGAAGGAAACAGGCATCAAAATCCAGGAGGCACAGAGAACCCATCTACCCATCTCAAAATCAATAAACATAGATCAACACCCCGACATCTAATAGTAAAACTTCCGAGTCTCAGAGACAAAGAGAAAATCCTGAAAGCAGCTCCGGAGAAGAGATATGTAAACTACAATGGTAGAAATATTAGATTGGAAACAGACCTATCCACAGAGATCTGGCAGGCCAGAAAGGACTGGCATGATATATTCAGAGCACTAAACGAGAAAAATATGCAGTCAAGATATTATATCCAGCTAGGCTCTCATTGAAAATTGAAGGAGAGATAAAAAGCTTCCAGGACAAACAAAAAATAAGGAATTTGCAAACACAAAACCAACCCTCCAAGAAATATTGAACGGGGTCCTCTAAGTAAAGAGAGAGACTAAAAACAGCGCAGATCAGAAAGGAACACAGACAATATACAGTAACAGTCAACTTACAGGCAATACAATGGCACTAAATTCATATCTTTCAATAGTTACCCTGAATGTAAATGGGCTGAATTCCCCAATCAAAAGACAGAGGCTATCAGATTGGATTAAAAAACAAGACCCATCAATATGCTCTCTGCAAGAGACTCATTTTAGACCCAAAGACACCCCCAGATTGAAAGTGACGGGATGGGAAACCATTTGCCATGCTAATGGAAACCAAAAGAAAGCTGGAGTGGGCATCCTTATATCAGACAAATCAGATTTTAAACCATGGACTGTAATAAGAGTTGAGGAAGGACACTCTATCCTACTTAAAGGGTATATCCAACAAGAAGATCTAACAATTGTAAATGTCTATGCCCCGAACATGGGAGCAGCCAATTATATAAGGCAATTAATAACAAAAGCAAAGAAACACATTGACAGCAATACAATAATAGTGGGGGACTTTAACACCCCCCTGACTGAAATGGACAGATCATTTAAGCAAAAGATCAACAAGGAAATAAAGACTTTAAATGACACACTGGACCAAATGGACTTCACAGACATATTCAGAACATTCCATCCCAAAGCAACGGAATA
>NW_027405911.1:0-1825 GCF_003265705.2 Callorhinus ursinus | reverse complement strand
ACCATTTGTTGAAGAGACTGTCTTTTTTCCATTGGACATTCTTTCCTGCTTTGTCAAAGATGAGTTGACCATAGAGTTGAAGGTCCATTTCTGGGCTCTATATTCTGTTCCACTGATCGATGGGTCTGTTTTTGTGCCAGTACCATACTGTCTTGATGATGACAGCTTTGTAATAGAGCTGGAAGTCTGGAATTGTGATGCCACCAGCTTTGCTTTTCTTTTTCAACATTCCTCTGGCTATTCGGGGTCTCTTCTGGTTCCATACAAATTTTAGGATTATTTGTTCCATTTCTTTGAAAAAAGTGGATGGTATTTTGATGGGGATTGCATTGAATGTGTAGGTTGCTCTAGGTAGCATTGACATCTTCACAATGTTGGCTCTCCCAATCCATGAGCATGGAATATTTTTCCATTTCTTTGTGTCTTCTTCAATTTCTTTCATGAGTATTTGATAGTTTTCTGAGTACAGATCCTTTGCCTCTTTGGTTAGATTTATTCCTAGGTATCTTATGGTTTTGGGTGCAATTGCAAATGGGATAGACTCCTTGATTTGTCTCTCTTCTGTCTTGTTGTTGGTGTATAGGAATGCCACTGATTTCTGTGCATTGATTTTATATCCTGCTACCTTACTGAATTCCTGTATGAGTTCTAGCAGTTTTGAGGTGGAGTCTTTTGGGTTTTCCACATACAGTATCATATCATGTGCAAAGAGTGAGAGTTTGACTTCCTCTTTGCCGATTTGGATGCCTTTGATTTCTTAGTGTTGTCTGATTGCTGTGGCTAGGACTTCTAATACTATGTTGAATAGCAGTGGTGAGAGTGGACATCCCTGCCGTGTTCCTGACCTTAGGGGAAAAGCTCTCAGCTTTTCCCCATTGAGAATGATATTCGCTGTAGGTTTTTCATAGATGGCTTTCATGATATTGAGGTATGTACCGTCTATCCCTATACTCTGAAGAGTTTTGATCAAGAAAGGATGCTGTACTTTGTCAAATGCTTTTTCTGCATCTATTGAAAGGATCATATGATTCCTGTTCTTTCTTTTGTTAATGTATTGTATCACATTGATTGATTTGTGGATGTTGAACCAGCCTTGCAGCCCAGGTATAAATCCCACTTGGTCATGGTGAATAATCCTTTTAATGTACTGTTGGATCCTATTTGCTAGGATTTTGGTGAGAATTTTTGCATCCATGTTCATCAAGGATATTGGTCTGTAGTTCTCCTTTTTGATGGGGTCTTTGTCTGGTTTTGGGATCAAGGTAATGCTGGCCTCACAAAATGAGTTTGGAAGTTTTCCTTCCATTTCTATTTTTTGGAACAGTTTCAGGAGAATAGGTATTAATTCTTCTTTAAATGTCTGATAGAATTCCCCTGGGAAGCCATCTGGCCCTGGGCTTTTGTTTGTTGGGAGATTTTTGATGACTGCTTCAATTTCCTTAATGGTTATAGCCCTGTTCAGGTTTTCTATTTCTTCCTGGTTCAATTTTTGTGTTGATACATCTCTAGGAATGCACCCATTTCTTCCAGGTTATCTAATTTGCTGGCATATAGTTGCTCATAATATGTTCTTATAATTGTTTGTATTTCTTTGGTGTTGGTTGTGATCTCTCCTCTTTCATTCATGATTTTGTTGATTTGGGTCATTTCTCTTTTCTTTTTGATAAGTCTGGCCAGGGGTTTATCCATCTTGTTCATTCTTTCAAAGAACCAGCTCCTAGTTTCGTTGATCTGTTCTACTGTTCTTTTGGTTTCTAGCTCATTGATTTCTGCTCTGATCTTTATGATTTCTCTTCTCCTGCTGGGTTTAGGCTTTATTTGCTGT
>NW_027405910.1:0-1825 GCF_003265705.2 Callorhinus ursinus | reverse complement strand
CTGCACCCTGGAAGGGTGCTAACTCATGTGCACCTATGTTCTGCCGTCACATGCTCTGGGTAACCTGGACAGGTCATTTAACCTGCACCTCAGCTCCCGCACATGAAAATGGGATCATTACAAGGCTCAAAGACAGGGCGTTTATCAGGGGATAAGGTCAGTACTCAACAGAGGCATCATGAGCAGCTGTCCTTGGTCACCTCCAGACAAGCCTCCTCACCCCGCTTCCCTGCACACCCACCTTGGTGTGGCTCTGGATTGAGACAGCCCGGTCCTGGCTTGGTGCCCTCCCCAGATGCTGCCTTGCTCACCTGGAGCCAGCTTGATCTCCAGTGCCGTCCGAATGAGGGCCATCAGCATGGACGTGAAGTGGACGGTCATGTCCTCATTGGAGATGGGCATGTTTATGCGAACCAGGAGCTAGAGACAAGGGGAGCAGGTCAGGGCCAGGCCTACCAGGGTCCCTCCACCACAGGACTACAAGTTGTTGGAGGCCCCTAGAGGCTGGGCTTCGCCACCTGGGGGTGGCTTCTGCAGGTGCCCAGGCAAAGTTGGGAGGCTGGGAGTTTTGCCAGCATTCACACTCACCCTTGGAATACCACCCCATTGGAGCAGTCCCTCCTTCTCCTAGCTGCGGAAAAATAGAAGTCCAGGTAAAGACTGTAGCATAGCACCAAGCCAGAAGCCTGGATCCCTCTGAAAGTACAGGCACATGCTTAGCCAGAAGGACCCATGCCCAAGGCTGGAATAAGGGGCGTGGGGCCTGGGCTGAAGAGGGAGGGATCTGGGCTGCAGAACTGAGGCTGAGGCACCCTGGGATGGCCCACAGACAGGAGGGAAGACCCCTGTCCTTACAGCTCTACCCAACGTCATCTCCTCCACCGGCAGCCTGGGGCACTAGACAAGGGGCGGGTTAGCCAAGAGCACAGCTCTGAGCTCCCACTTCCAGTGAGGCATCCCTTCACCCCAGGAAGGCTTCTGGCTCTCACCACCCAGCCAGGGGGCCTGGAAGAGGCAGCCAGCACCTTCCAGTCAGAAGGACACAGAAGAGATGGTACTGCACAGGGCCAGCGTGGAGGCTGGTGGGGAGAGGCTCAGGGCCATTGCACAGGAGTAAAAGTACTTCGGACCAGACTGGGGACAGTGCCCTGTTGCTCTGCTCCCTGTTTCCCCATCAGGTGAACAGCCCCTTTCCTCTCCTCATTTTTCAAGGACAAAACAGCGGGAGACAGATGTGTGTCTGTACCACAGACCTCCGGGTATAGCCAGCAGCTGCCCAGAGCCTGAGGCTCTGAGAACTTAGGTGGTATCCAGGAAGAAAAGTACCCTTGGTGTGTCTGGCACGGTCTCAGCCTGGGAGGTCACCTAGCTGACCAGGTAGAGCCCTAGGAGCACCGTTACCCACCTGTCTTCTCCCACTACTCTCTTGTCGTCTACCATAAGACAGAGCTAGAGAAGGGGGCACAGGGCCCCTCCCTGGGTTGTGCCTGTACTCTGCCAAGCCCACATCTCATGACACAGCAGCCTCTCTTCCCCTCTAGGGAAGGCCCCCAGCCCTGCCCCCAGCCCTGCCCCCAGTGTCTGGGCCCTAGATCCAATCCTCGGCCTAGTAGAGACTGGGTAGCTAGAGACATGAGCCCAGACTCTGCCCCCCTGAATGCTGGTGAAGCCCCACCTGGCACATCCAATCATGGTCCCAGGACCTCACACATCACCTTTGTGATGCACACCAGGAAAATTGGCTTTCCAGAGCACAGTGTCCCTGTACACCAGCACCAATGGCAGAAGAGGCAGAGGGATTCCTCTCTAGGGAAGTCAGGGAGTC
>NW_027405909.1:0-1825 GCF_003265705.2 Callorhinus ursinus | reverse complement strand
TGTGGAAAACCCAAAAGACTCCACCCCAAAACTGCTATAACTCATACAGGAATTCAGGAAAGTAGCAGGATATAAAATCAATGCACAGAAATCAGTGGCATTCCTATACATCAAGAAAAAGACAGAACAGAGACAAATCAAGGAGTTGAACCAATTTACAATTGCCCCCCAAATCATAAGATACCTAGGAATAAATTTAACCAAAGAGGCAAAGCATCTATCCTCAGAAAAGTATAAAATACTCATGAAAGAAATAGAAGAAGACACAAAGAAATGGAAAAACGTTCCATGCTCATGGTTGGAAGAACAAACATTGTAAGGATGTCAATGCTACCTAGAGCAATCTACACATTCAATGCAATCCCCATCAAAATACCATCCACTTTTTTCAAAGAAATGGAACAAATAATCCTAAAATTTGTATGGACCAGAAAAGACCCCGAATAGCCAGAGGAATCTTGAAAAAGAAAAGCAAAGCCGGCGACATCACAGTTCCGGACTTCCAGCTCTATTAAAAAGCTGTCATCATCAAGACATTATGGTACTGGCACAAAAACAGACACATAGATCAATGGAACAGAATAGAGAGCACAAAAATGGACCCTCAACTCTATGGTCAACTAATCTTTGACAAAGCAGGAAAGAATGTCCAATGGCAAAAAGACAGTCTCCTCAACAAATGGTGTTGGGAAAATTGGACAGCACATGCACAAGAATGAAACTGGACCATTTCCTTACACCACACACAAAAATAGACTCCAAATGGTTAAAAGACGTAAACGTGAGACAGGAGTCCATCAAAATCCTAAAGGAAAACACAGGGAGCAACTTCTTTGACCTCAGCCGCAGGAACTTCTTCCTAGACACATCGCCAAAGGCAAGGGAAGGAAGGGCAAAAATGAACCATTGGGATTTCATCAAGATAAAAAGCTTTTGCACAGCAAAAGAAACAGTCCACAATACCAAAAGACAACCCATAGAATGGGAAGAAATATTTGCAAATGACATATCAGATAAAGGGCTAGTATCCAAAATCTATAAAGAACTTATCAAACTCAACACCCAAAGAACAAATAATCCAATCAGGAAATGGGCAGAAGACATGAACAGACATTTTTCCAAAGAAGACATCCAAATGGCCAACAGACACATGAAAAATGCTCAACATTGCTCGGCGTCAGGGAAATACAAATCAAAACCTCAATGAGTTACCACCTCACACCAGTCAAAATGGCTAAAATTAACAAGTCAGGAAAGGACAGATGTTGGCGGGGATGTGGAGAAAGGGGAACCCTCCTAAACTGTTGGTGGGAATGCAATCTGGTGCAACCACTCTGGAAAACAGTAGGGAGGTTCCTCAAACAGTTGAAAATAGAGCTACCCTACGATCCAGCAATTGCACTACTGGGTATTTACCCCAAAGATAGAAATGTAGGCATCCGAAGGGGTACGTGCACCCCGATGTTTATAGCAGCAATGTCCACAGTAGCCAAACTGTGGAAAGAGCCCAGATGTCCATGGACAGATGAATGGATAAAGAAGAGGTGGTATATATACACAATGGAATATTATGCAGCCATCCAAAGGAATGAGATCTTGTCATTTGCAATGATGTGGATGGAACTGGAGGGTGTTATGCTGAGTGAAATAAGTCAATCAGAGAAAGACATGTATCATATGACCTCACGGATATGAGGAATTCTTAACCTCAGGAAACAAACTGAGGGTTGCTGGAGTGGTGGGTGGTGAGAGGGATGGGGTGGCTGGGTGATAGACATTGGGGAGGGTATGTGCTATGGTGAGCACTGTGAATTGTGCAAGACTG
>NW_027405908.1:0-1825 GCF_003265705.2 Callorhinus ursinus | reverse complement strand
AATCTTCTTCTTTTTTCAAACAACTTCTATCTTATCAATTCCTTTTATAAAATCTTTTATAATTTCCATCTTTACAGTCATCTTCCATCCCTTCATTGTATCAACCCTTATTTTGTACATATATAAGTCTTTCTTCCTTTAAAATTTTAGGAGGCACTTTTTTCTAACAGACCAAAATACGCTGAAAATCTAGTGTGCGGCACTGATCTAAGCACTAGCCTGATCATATTTGATCATATTCTGTTTTTTTTGTATTGTCCTGTTTTTCTTTTTATCTTTTTCTTTTTCTTTCTTTTCTCTTTCTTTTTGCTTTCTTTCCCTTTCTTTCCCCCTGGTTTCAGGTCTTTCTGATTTGTATAGAGTATATTTACTGGGGACATTGTTAACCTGTTAGCATTTTGTTCTCATTCATCTATTCTCCTCTGGACAAAATGACAAGACGAAAAAAATCACCTCAGCAAAAAGAATAAGAGGCAGTACCGTCAGCCAGGGACCTACTCAATATGGACATTAGTACGATGTCGGACCTAGAGTTCAGAATCATGACTTTAAAGATACTAGCTGGGCTTGAAAAAAGCGTGGAAGTTATTAGAGAAACCCTTTCTGGAGAAATAAAAGAACTAAAATCTAACCAAGTCGAAATCAAAAAGGCTATTAATAAGGTGCAATCAAAAATGGGGGCACTAACTGCTAGGATAAATGAGGCAGAAGAGAGAATCAGCAATATAGAAGACCAAATGATGGAAAATAAAGAGGCTGAGAAAAAGAGAGAGAAACAACTACTGGATCACGAGGGCAAAATTCGAGAGATAAGTGATACGATAAGACGAAACAACATTAGAATAATTGGGATCCCTGAAGAAGAAGAAAGAGAGAGGGGGGCAGAAGGTATATTGGAGCAAATAATAGCAGAGAACTTCCCTAATGTGAGGAAGGAAACAGGCATCAAAATCCAGGAGGCACAGAGAACCCCTCTCAAAATCAATAAAAATAGGTCAACACCCCGACATCTAAGAGTAAAACTTAGGAGTCTCAGAGACAAAGAGAAAATCCTGAAAGCAGCTCGGGAGAAGAGATATGTAACCTACAATGGTAGAAATATTAGAGTGGCAACAGACCTATCCACAGAGACCTGGCAGGCCAGAAAGGACTGGCATGATATTTTCAGAGCACTAAACGAGAAAAATATGCAACCAAGAATACTATATCCAGCTAGGCTCTCATTGAAAATTGAGGGAGAGATAAAAAGCTTCCAGGACAAACAAAAACTAAAGGAATTTGCAAACACGAAACCAGCCCTACAAGAAATATTGAAAGGGGTCTCCAAGCAAAGAGAGAGCCTAAAAGCAGGATAGACCAGAAAGAAACACAGACAATATACAGTCACAGTCACCTTACAGGCAATACAATGGCACTAAATTCATACCTTTCAACAGTTACCCTGAATGTAAATGGGCTAAATGCCCCAATCAAAAGACACAGGCTATCAGATTGGATTAAAAAACAAGACCCATCAATATGCTGTCTGCAAGAGACTCATTTTAGACCCAGAGACACCCCCAGATTGAAAGTGAGGGGGTGGAAAACCATTTACCATGCCAATGGACACCAAAAGAAAGCTGGGGTGGCAATCCTTATATCAGACAAATTAGATTTTAAAACAAAGACTGTAATAAGAGATGAAGAAGGACACTATATCTTACTTAAAGGGTCTATCCAACAAGAACATCTAACAATTGTAAATATCTATGCCCCTAACATGGGAGCAGCCAATTATATAAGGCAATTAATAACAAAAGCAAAGAAACACATTGACAACAATACA
>NW_027405907.1:0-1826 GCF_003265705.2 Callorhinus ursinus | reverse complement strand
AGAGTAGAAGGGGCCAGTATAGGTTCCTGGCAGGTTGGAGCCAGGTCCTTGGTGGGCATTCCATGGCCCACAGACCTCTGAGCCAACAGCACAATCCTCTCTTCTCTACAGACAAACCCAGGAGAGTGGCATCAAGGAGTCTGTTTCCTGGGGTACTCAGAGGACCCAGGAGGTACCCTATGAGGCAAGGACACCCCTGGAGCGTGGCCACTCTACAAAGATCCCAGTGGTGCAGCCAGGTAAACCGGTGAGGGCTCCCAGGGCTGGGGAGTCAGGCTGGGGATGGGGGATGAGATAAGGTTTGGGGTGAGACAGGGATGGTGGGAGATGGCAGGAATGTGGCGGGGAGCCCAGGATGGGGGAGAAGGTGAGAGTGGGGTGGGGGCTGGTGTGACTGCGGGCTGCTATGGGTGAGACAGGGATGGTGGGAGATGGCAGGAATGTGGCGGGGAGCCCAGGTTGGGGGGGAAGGTGAGAGTGGGGTCGGGGCTGGTGTGACTGCGGGCTGCTGTGTGCCCAGGCTGTGGACGTCCAGATGCAGAGCATGGCCCTGAGAGGTCCTGACGGGGAGCCCCAACCCGGACTGGAGAGCCAGGGACGCGCGGCCTCCATGCCTCGCCCGGCTGCAGAGACTCAGGTGGGTGGTCTGGGAGGGCCAGGGTCATGGGAGGGTGGGGGAGTGGGGGATGAGGAGACCTGGCTTGGGGAGGGCTTGTGTCCGGCGTGAGGGCTCCCTACCTGCACTGCGGCCTGGACACTGTCAGCCCTGTTGGGAGCTCCCAGGATGATGGTCTCAAGGGGTGCAGCCAGAGTCCTCGGAGGCCTGCCAGGAATCCCCACCACCCACCGGTGCTCAGCCTCCTGCTGTGGCCCTGGGGCTTCCATCTCCCAGCCCAGTGTCCCGGACCCAGACTCTCCCTCTCTCTAGGACATCCCTCTCCCACGCCAGCCTGCATTGCCCCCCCGGCCCCCCCGCCATGCACACGGTGCCTCACAGCTTGGTCCTCCCTTTTCCCCATCGATGCTCTGAGGATGACCTGCCCTGTTCTTTATTTTTTTTAAGATTTTATTTATTTTATTTGAGAGAGAGAATGAGAGAGAGCGAGCACATGAGAGGGTGGAGGGTCAGAGGGAGAAGCAGACTCCCTGCTGAGCAGGGAGCCCGATGCGGGACTCGATCCTGGAACTCCAGGATCATGACCTGAGCCGAAGGCCGTCGCTTAACCAACTGAGCCACCCAGGCGCCCGACCTGCCCTGTTCTTTCTCTGGACTCTGGAGGCGGCACCACCTCCATCCCCTGCTCCTTCGGGGATGCTTTGAGTACCGAGCAGGAAGCTCCAGGGCAAGGGGGCTGTGGGCCCATTCACAAGGACTCAGAGAGGGGCCTGCAGACCTGAGGCTGTGTCAGGGGCCCTGCTTTCACTTTCTGGGATGGTGAGGGGCTTTAGAGGGGCATGTCCTTCAGCCGGGGACCTTCAGTGTTTGCCTGCGGCTGGCCCTGTCCCTGCCTCCTTTTGTGGTTCCTGGTTCTGCACATTCCAAATGACTTCATTCTCTAAACTTGTCTCTGCCTCCCATTGGTGGTGGCTCCCGCCCTCTTCCCCTTCCTGAGCCTGGCCCGCTGGGCAGCCAGCTTGAGGACGCCGAGTGGAGGCTGTGGGTCAGCTCCCCTTGGAGGACCCCTGTCCGTAGGTCCCGATTTCAGCCCAGGGCAGGAGCCCCATGGCCCTGGCCCAGCAGAGCCATCACACGCAGCCACCCCTCAGGGTTCTCCCAGGCAGGCCCGCAGCCTCCCTCTTCCTGGCATCCTCCCTGTCCCCCAGGG
>NW_027405906.1:0-1827 GCF_003265705.2 Callorhinus ursinus | reverse complement strand
AGACCTAAATTTCATCTGGTCCCAGGAATTCAGCTGGATAGGTATCAAACCATTCTGAACACCTACAAACTCAACAGGAGATTGAAGAAAAGAATAGCAGCAACTCTCTGAACAGAAAAGCGACCACTTTCTGGAAGGTAGGACGTGTGGAGAAGTGAATCCGAGGTGATATTCAGGAGGATAGACGGTGAGGGAGGGGGCCTCCGCCGGCCGCTTCTGGCAAGTGATAGAGCCAGTGGAGCACAAAATCGGAACTTTTAGAAGTCAGCTCTGCTGAGGGACGTCGCTCCAGTGGCTAAGCGGGGGGTGGAACCCTCACTGGGACAGTGTGCTCTCAGGACCCTGAGGCTCACAGGAAGACCGGGGGTGCCTGAGTACGGCAGACCTCCCAGGTATCAGAGCAGGGAAACCGGCCAGAGACGGAACCGAGGAGTGGGCTCTCAGCTTGGGGTTGACATAAACCGTGATCCGCAGCACAGTCAGGCCACTACTCTTCCAGCAGGGACCCAACAAGCTGCAGATCCGGGGAGACTCCCCTTCCTCCCCCGGGAGGAGTGGCAGGGGAGTGCACCATAGGAATCTGCTGGGTTTGGAGATTCCAAACAGGGTCCTGTGCCAGAGATAGAAATGCTCAATCACGGGCCAGGTGAACATGGAGTGCGGCTGGCGACCAGGGAGACAGGAGTGATTTACTGCTTTTCTCTGGGGGATCACTGAGGAGTGGGGCCCTGAGCTCTTGGTTCCTCCAGGACCAGAGATTGAGAGGCTGCCATTTTCACTCTCATCCTCCAAAGCTGTATGGAAAGCTTTCAGGGAACAAAAGATACTGAGAACAAACGCGAGCAGATTACTTAGCCTGGCCCCTGGCGAGGGCGGGGCAATTCCGCCTCAGGCAAAGACATTTGAGAATCACTGCAACAGGCCCCTCCCCCAGAAGATCAGCAAAAACAGCCAGCCAAGACCAAGTTTATCCATCAACGAGAATGGCAGAACTCCAGCACTAGGGGAATACAACACATAGAATCCATGGCTTCCCCGCGCCCATGATTCTTTAGTCTTTCAAAATTAGTTTTTTAAATTTTCTTTATTTTTTCTTTTTCTATTTTTTTTGAATTTTTCTTTTTCCCTTTTTCAACCAACATCTTATCAATCCCTTTTTTAAAAAATCTTTTATATTTTTCATTTTCAGAGTCATATTCAATCCCTTCGTTGTAGTTAACCATATATTTTGTATATATATGAGTTGTTCTCTTTTTAAAATTTTGGGATACAGTTTCTTCTAACAGATCAAAATATACCCTAAATCTCTAATGCATGGCTTTGTTCTAGTCTCCTGCTGGATCACATTCTCTGTCCCTTTTTTTTTTAATTTCTCTTCTTTCTTTTTTCAACCAACTTCTTATCAATTCCATTTATAAAAACTTTTATAATTTTCATCTTTACAGTCATATTCTATTCCTTCGTCGTATTTACCCTTATTTTTGTACATATATAAGTTTTTCTTTCTTTAAAATTTTGGGAGACAGTTTCTTCTAACAGACCAAAATACACCCAAATATAGTGTGTGGTACTGATCTAGTCACCAGCCTGATCATATTTGATCATATTCTTTTTCTTTCTTTCTTTCTTTTCCTTTTTTTCTCCCTAGTTTCAGGTCTCTTCTGATATGTTTAGTGTATATTTTTCTGGGGTCATTGTTACCCTGTTAGCATTTCGTTCTCTCATTCATCTATTCTCCTCTGGACAAAATGACAAGATGGAAAAAATCACCTCAAAACAGAGTAAAACTTACGAGTCTCAGAGACAAAGAGAAAATCCTGAAAGCAG
>NW_027405905.1:0-1827 GCF_003265705.2 Callorhinus ursinus | reverse complement strand
AAATACATAGGAAACAAGCACAGAGGGTTACACATAATAATGAGGTGGAGGAATATGTCCCAAAAGAACAAGGGCAAAACTGCATCAAATTGCTAAATGAACAGAAATAATCGATATGACCGTTATAAATTCAAAGTAATGGCTGTAAGATATTCATGGGATTTGAGAAAAGACTGTAGGCTCTCAGTGAGACAAAGAACATATTGAAAAGTGACTCAGACTTAGATAAAGAACTCAGTAACTGAAATAAAATACAGTAGAGGGAAGCAATAGCATATAAGATGAGGCAGAGGAATGGATCAGGGAGCTAAAGGAGGATTAATGGAAAACAACAAAAATGAACAGCAAAAAAGAAAGAAAATAAGAATAATAAAGTATGTGACAATGTGAAGGGAACTCAGCATATCATCAAGATTAATAACATTCACTTTATACATAATCCTCAAGGAGAGAAGAGAAAGAGGGCCAGAAAATTTATTTGAAGAAATAATAGCTGAAAATTCATTAATTTGGGGAAGGAAAGATGTATCCAGATCCAGGAGGCACAAAGAAACCCTACCGCCAAAAAATCAACGCAAGGAGGTGCAAACAAAGACACCTCATGGCAAAAACTAGTGATAAAGAGAGAATTATTTTAAAAAGCACTAGAAAAGAAAAGTTACATATAAGGGAAATGACATAAAACTATCAATAAATTTCTTAGAAATTTGCAGGCCAGAGAGGTGTGGCATGTTACATTAAAAGTGCTGAAAGATACAAGAAAACTTAAAACAATATATTTATGCACACAATATAGGAGAGCTGAAATACATAAAGCAACTCTTAAGAGCCATAAAGGAAGGTAATCACAGTAATACAATAGAGGACTTCAAGACCTCACTCACATCAATGGATAGATTATCTAGCCAGAAAATCCACAAGGAAACAATGACTTTGAATAACACAATGTACCAGATGGACCTACCGGATATATTCAGAACATTTCATTTAAAAAATATTGGAATACACAATCTTTTCCAGTACATGAGGCATTCTCCAAAATGTATCCTATGTTAGGCCACAAAAAAGTCTCAAATTCAAAAAGATTAAAATTGTATCATGCATTTTTCTCACCACAATAGTATGAAACTAGGAAGCAATTGCAAGAAAAAAGGATGGAAAAAGCACAAATATATGGAGGCTAAATAACATTCTACAAATATTGAATAGATGAAACAAGAATTAAAAAAGGAAATCAAAAAATATATGGAGAAAAATGAAAATAAACTACAATGATCCAAAATCTTTGGAATGCAGCAAAACTATTCTAAGAGGAGACATTATAACTATACAGGAATACATCATGGAGCAAGACAAATATCAAATAAAAAACATAACATTACACTTAAAGGAACTAGGAAAACAAAAACAAAAACCAAGCCAGTAGAAAGAAAAAAAAATAAAGATTAATCAAAAACAAGTGAAATTTAAACTAAAAAACAAACAAAACCCAAGAATACCAAATTAATGAATCCAGGAGCTGTTTTTGTTTTGTTTTTTTTTAAATTTTTATTGTTATGTTAATCACCATACATTATATCATTAGTTTTTAAGGCAATGTTCCATGATTCACTGTTTGTGCATAACACCCAGTGCTCCACGCAGAACGTGCCCTCTTTAATAGCCATCACCATGCTACCCATCCCCCCACCCTCCTCCCCTCCAGAACCCTCAGTTTGTTTTTCAGAGTACACCCTCTCTCATGCTTGGTCTCCCCCTCCGATTTCCCCCCTTTCATTCCTCCCCTCCTCCTACCTTCTTCTTTTTATTTTTTCTTAACTTATATTG
>NW_027405904.1:0-1827 GCF_003265705.2 Callorhinus ursinus | reverse complement strand
CCCCGGTCTCCGGCCGCACTCCGTGCTCACCCGGCCTGTGACCGAGCGTTTCTATCTCTGGCACCCGACCCCGTGTGGAGTCTCCAAACCCAGCAGATCCCTGCGGTGCTCTCCCCCGCCGCTCTTCCTGGAGGAGAAAGGGGAGTCTCCCCGGATCTGCCGCTTGTTGGATCCCTGCTGGAGGAGCAGTGGCCCGACTGGGCCGCGGATCACAGTTTATGGCCACCCCGAGCTGAGAGCCCGCGCCTCGGCTCCGTCTCTGCAGCCGGCTACCCCACTCCCATACCTGGGAGCTCTGCCGCACAGAGGCACCCCCGGTCTTTCTGTGACCCCAAGGGTCCTGAGACCACCCTGTCCCAGGAGGATTCCACCCCCCGCTTAGCCACTGGAGCGACGTCCCTCAGCGGAGCCGACTTCTAAAAGGTCCGATTTTGTGCTCCGCGGCTCTATCACTTGCCAGAAGCGGCCGGCGGAGGCCCCTCCCCCGCCGTCTATCCTCCCGAATATCGCCTCAGATTCACTTCTCCCCACTTCCTACCTTCCAGAAAGTGGTCGCTTCTCTGTTCAGAGAGTTGTTGCTACTCTCCTGTTCGATCTCCTGTTGAGTCCGTAGGTGTTCAGAATGGTTTGATCCCTATTCAGCTGAATTCCTGAGACCAGACGAAATCTAGGTCTCCTACTCCTCTGCCATCTTGCTCTGCCTCTCGCCCCTATTTTTTCTTTAAAATTAAACATGTACCTATGCTATGACTTGGCAATTCTATTCCCATGCATTTACCCAGGAAAGATGGTAATATATGCCCCTTAAAAACTGATATTAGAAAAGTCAGAAGAGATTTATATATCATGGGAAAACCTGGAAACAACTGGGGACTAATAAATACATTGTAGTTCAATGTGATATAATACAATGTAATACTACTTAGTAACAAGAGGAACACACTATTGAAACATAGAGCAGCACTAATAAATTTCAAAATATAATGCTGAGTTAGAAAGTCTTTACTGAAAAGAGTACGTGTTGTAGAATTGCATTTATGTGAAGTTTACAATAGGCAAAATAAATCCATGATGACAGAAATTGGATCCGTGAATGTTTCTGGTCAGGGGAGCAGATTGACTAAAGAGGCACAAATGAAGTTTCTAGGATCACGGAAACATTGTGAATCATGATTGAGGTAATGGTTTGACTGGTATATACATTAGTAAAAGCTTAATGAACTCTGCACTTAAAATATGCACCTTTTATGATATGTAAATTCAATTAAAAAGTATTGGAAATTTTTAAAAAATTTAAAAAAAATAAAAGGAGAACATGATAAGAACGTTGAATGAATCTATAGGTCTACATTTCTCAACTATCTGCCCAGACCCTCAAACCTCTGCCCTAAAGTACACTTTCAGGAATATATGGTAGTAATTTTTGTGAGCCATTAGCCGTTATTGGAGGTCAATTTCTTTTAATTCATTTCAACAAACATTTACTAAGTTCCTACTCTGAAAAAGACACTGAAGGATATTGGTGAGAGAAAAAGGAAGATTCCTTACCATCAAGTAACTTGTCTAATAGTGTTTGAAAGACTCCAGAGAGAACTATTTCAAAGGCAATTTAAAAAATATTAAAATGCTAGCTAGGACAGGTTACAAAGTCATAATCATTATAGTGGTCCTTGCACCTAGCATAGTGTGAGATATTGAACCGGAGGAACTTGTAAATCCAAGTATTGTTAAAGAATAATAAAGATACCACTTTAAGGCAAAATTAGAAAAAAAAATGGGTAAAAACTGAGCCTCTTACTCCTCTTTGAGTCCTTTAGTACAGCAGCT
>NW_027405903.1:0-1828 GCF_003265705.2 Callorhinus ursinus | reverse complement strand
AAAAAGGGTCTCCCTGGCTCTCTCCCCACTCAGGAGTTTTCCCAAACCTCTCCTGCCATCGAGAGGGGAGATCCCAGGGAGTGGATCTGAGGGTCTTGGGGTGTGGGAGGACCCCTGGCTGTGATGGGGGGTTGCCAGAAGTATACGGGAGTCCAGCAGGATCAAAGAGTCGGTACCTCCCCCAGGCTTTGACCGACCTTTGCTTCGGACACAGCACCTCCTCTGGTGCCCAGAATCCCCACTGGGACCTCAGAGCAAGGTCAGGATCAGTGTCACTGCCTGTCTGTGGTTGGGAAAGGGGTAGAAGTCCAGAGCCACGTTTAAGTGGAACCTTTCTTAGGAAGGAAGAGTAACTAGTGGTCTCTGGGGCAGAGGGCCTGGGTGGGATTTGGAAATAGTAATGACAATCACCCATATGGCGCCAAAGAGTCCCAAGTGTCTCAAGGGGCATAATTTACAGAAAGCCTCACCGGTCCTACCCAGATCCCTGGGGGAGCTCACTAGGTTCATCATTTCCATTGTTGCTGTTAGTAGTCATGCTACTAATGTTCCCATTTGGTGTGTGAGAATCCTGAGGACAGACAACAGAGGGTGGGCAGGGGCTCCTGTGTCTCCTGGTCTGCATGCTTACTCCCCCTTCCTGGGGCTGGGTTTCCCCACCAGTGGGAAGGGAGCACTTGAGAAGAGGAGCTGGGGTGGGAGGGTGTGGGAGGTCCCTCTGGGGTGATTCTGGGTTTGGCAGGGCTGCTGGCAGCACACGGAGGGAGCGATGGCGGGAGAGGTTTGGGAAAACAACTGAGTGGGGAGAGAGCCAGGGAAACACTTTTTATTTTTAAAGTAGGCTCCACTCCCAGCCTGGAGCCCTACGCTGGGTTTGAATTCATGACCATGAGACCAAGACCTGTGCCGAGATCAAGAGTCCAATGCTTAACTGACTGAGCCACCCAACAACCTGCTCCCCTCCTGAGACCTTTAAACATGCATTCTTCCTCATCAAAAACCCCAAATCCACAACGACAGCCACACATGCTGTCCCATTTCAACTCATTCTTTCCTTCCTTCTTCTTTTTCTTTCTTTCTTTCCTTCTTTCTTTCTTTTCCTTCCTTTCTTCCTCTCTTTCTCTCTCTTTTTAGAAAAAGAGTGAGGTAGCACTGGCAGGGGGCAGGGGAGTCGGGGGGACAGAGGGCAGAGGGAGGGCACGGGCAGAAGGAGAGGGGGGTGCAGAGGGAGAAGAGGGAGAGATAGAATCTTAATAAGGCTCCCTGCCCAGCCCAGCACAGAGCCTGATGCTGGGCTCATCTAACAACACTGAGATCATGAACTAAGCCAAAATCAAGAGTCAGAAGCTGAACTGACAGAGCCATCTGGGCACTCTCCATTCCAACAGTCTTAAACCCAGATCCCTGGATTCTTTTCTCTGGAGATCTAAAAATCCACAATGTTAGGGTCCCATCTCACTCTGAGACGGAAAATCCAAAACTTAGGGGGCTCCACATACAAGTATTCTAAATTCTTCAGTTCTGGAATTTGTCTACTGCTTCAATCAATCCTACAGCCCTGGGGTGGTCCCTCCTGAGGGGCAACACACTCTGTCTTGGGACTTACTCCTTGTTAATCCTCCTGGGGTCCCCATCTCCTGCCTCATTGGCTGTGTGCCAAGCTCAGCAGTGAGCCCAGGGTGGGGGGGGGTGTACCTGGAAAGTGAAATGGTACAATTATATAATCAGCACCTAACTCTGCCTTTCTCTCCCAGTTGGTATAAAGTCAAACCAGCCAAGGCGGCACCATCTGACCGTCTCTCCCAGTGCCACCATGCTGGCCTCAGGG
>NW_027405902.1:0-1829 GCF_003265705.2 Callorhinus ursinus | reverse complement strand
CCAACAAGAAGATCTAACAATTGTAAATATCTATGCCCCGAACATGGTAGCAGCCAATTATATAAGGCAATTAATAACAAAAGCAAAGAAACACATTGACAACAATACAATAATAGTGGGGGACTTTAACACCCCCCTGACTGAAATGGACAGATCATGTAAGCAAAAGATCAACAAGGAAATAAAGACTTTAAATGACACACGGGACCAAATGGACTTCACAGACATATTCAGAACATTCCATCCCAAAGCAAGGGAATACACATTCTTCTCTAGTGCCCATGGAACATTCTCCAGAATTGATCACATCCTAGGTCACAAATCAGGTCTCAACCCGTACCAAAAGATTGGGATCATTCCCTGCCTATTTTCAGACCACAATGCTTTGAAACTAGAACTCAATCACAAGAGGAGAGTCGGAAAGAACTCAAATACATGGAGGCTAAAGAGCATCCTACTAAAGAATGAATGGGTCAACCAGGAAATTAAAGAAGAATTAAAAAAATTCATGGAAACCAATGAAAATGAAAACACAACTGTCCAAAATCTTTGGGATACAGCAAAGGCAGTCCTGAGAGGAAAGTATATAGCAATACAAGCCTTTCTCAAGAAACAAGGAAGGTCTCAAATACACAACCTAACCCTATACCTAAAGGAGCTGGAGAAAGAACAGCAAATAAAGCCTAAACCCAGCAGGAGAAGAGAAATCATAAAGAGCAGAGCAGAAATCAATGAAATAGAAACCAAAAGAACAGTAGAACAGATCAACCAAACTAGGAGCCGGTTCTTTGAAAGAATTAACAAGATTGATAAACCCCTGACCAGACTGATCAAAAAGAAAAGAGAAATGACCCAAATCAACAAAATCATGAATGAAAGAGGAGAGATCACAACCAACACCAAAGAAATACAAACAATTATAAGAACATATTATGAGCAACTCTATGCCAGCAAATTAGATAACCTGGAAGAAATGGGTGCATTTCTAGAGATGTATCAACTACCAACACTGAACCAGGAAGAAATAGAAAACCTGAACAGACCTATAACCACTAAGGAAATTGAAGCAGTCATCAAAAATCTCCCAAGAAACAAAAGCCCAGGGCCAGATGGCTTCCCAGGGGAATTCTATCAGACATTTAAAGAAGAATTAATACCTATTCTCCTGAAACTGTTCCAAAAAATAGAAATGGAAGGAAAACTTCCAAATTCCTTTTATGAGGCCACCATTACCTTGATCCCAAAACCAGACAAAGACCCCATCAAAAAGGAGAATTACAGACCAAAATCCTTGATGAAAATGGATGCAAAAATTCTCACCAAAATACTAGCCAATAGGATCCAACAATACATTAAAAGGATTAATCACCACGACCAAGTGGGATTTATCCCTGGGCTGCAAGGCTGGTTCAACATCCGCAAATCAATCAATGTGATACAATACATTAACAAAAGAAAGAACAAGAATCATATGATCCTCTCAATAGATGCAGAAAAAGCATTTGACAAAGTACAGCATCCTTTCTTGATCAAAACTCTTCAGAGTATAGGGATAGAGGGTACATACCTCAATATCATAAAAGCCATCTACGAAAAACCTACAGTGAATATCATTCTCGATGGGGAAAAGCTGAGAACTTTTCCCCTAAGGTCGGGAACGCGGCAGGGATGTCCACTCTCACCACTGCTATTCAACATAGCATTAGAAGTCCTAGCCACAGCAATCAGACAACAAAAAGAAATCAAAGGCATCCAAATCGGCAAAGAGGAAGTCAAACTCTCACTCTTTGCAGATGATATGATACTTTATGTGGAAAACCCAAAAGACT
>NW_027405901.1:0-1829 GCF_003265705.2 Callorhinus ursinus | reverse complement strand
TGCATTCCTAGAGATGTATCAACTACCAAAATTGAACCAGGAAGAAATAGAAAACCTGAACAGACCTATAACCACTAAGGAAATTGAAGCAGTCATCAAAAATCTCCCAAGAAACAAAAGCCCAGGGCCAGATGGCTTCCCAGGGGAATTCTATCAGACATTTAAAGAAGAATTAATACCTATTCTCCTGAAACTGTTCCAAAAAATAGAAATGGAAGGAAAACTGCCAAACTCATTTTATGAGGCCACCATTACCTTGATCCCCAAACCAGACAAAGACCCCATCAAAAAGGAGAATTACAGAGCAATATCCTTGATGAACATGGATGCAAAAATTCTCACCAAAATACTAGCCAATAGGATCCAACAGTACATTAAAAGGATTATTCACCACGACCAAGTGGGATTTATCCCTGAGCTGCAAGGCTGGTTCAACATCCACAAATCAATCAACGTGATACAATACATTAACAAAAGAAAGAACAAGAATCATATGATCCTCTCAAAAGATGCAGAAAAAGCATTTGACAAAGTACAGCATCCTTTCTTGATCAAAACTCTTCAGAGTATAGGGTTAGAGGGTACATACCTCAATATCATAAAAGCCATCTATGAAAAACCTACAGCGAATATCATTCACAATGGGGAAAGGCTGAGAGCTTTTCCCCTAAGGTCAGGAACGCGGCAGGGATGTCCACTCTCACCACTGCTATTCAACATAGTATTAGAAGTCCTAGCCACAGCAGTCAGACCACAAAAAGAAATCAAAGGCATCCAAATCAGCAAGGAGGAAGTCAGACTCTCACTCTTTGAAGATGATATGATACTTTATGTGGAAAACCCAAAAGACTCCCCCCCCCCAAAACTGCTAGAACTCATACAGGAATTCAGTCAAGTCGCAGGCTATAAAATCAATGCCCAGAAATCAGGGGCATTCCTATACACCAACAACAAGGCAGAGGAGAGACAAATCAAGGAGTCGATCCCACTCACAATTGCACCCCAAACCATAAGATACCTAGGAATAAATTTAACCAAAGAGGCAAAGGATCTGTACTCAGAAAACTATAAAATACTCATGAAAGAAATTGAAGAAGACACAAAGAAATGGAAAAACGTTCCATGCTCATGGATTGGGAGAACCAACATTGTGAAGATGTCAATGCTACCTAGAGCAATCTACACATTCAATGCAATCCCCATCAAAATACCATCCACTTTTTTCAAAGAAATGGAACAAATAATCCTAAAATTTGTACGGAACCAGAAGAGACCCCGAATAGCCAGAGGAATATTGAAAAAGAAAAGCAAAGCTGGTGGCATCACAATTCCGGACTTCCAGCTCTATTACAAAGCTGTCATCATCAAGACAGTATGGTACCGGCACACAAACAGACACATAGATCAAGGGAACAGAATCGAGAGCCCAGAAAGGGACCCTCAACTCGATGGTCAACTTACCTTGGACAAAGCAGGAAAGAAGGTCCAGTGGAAAAAAGACAGTCTCTTCATCAAATGGTGTCGGGAAAACTGGACAGCCACATGCAGAAGAATGAAACTGGACCATTTCCTTACACCACACACAAAAATAGACTCCAAATGGTTGAAAGACCTAAACGTGAGACAGGAGTCCATCAAAATCCTAAAGGAGAACACAGGTAGCAACCTCTTCGACCTCAGCCGCAGCAACTTCTTCCTGGAAACATCACCAAAGGCACAGGAAGCCAGGGCAAAAATGAACTACTGGGATTTCATCAAGATAAAAAGCTTTTGCACAGCAAAAGAAACAGTCCACAAAACCAAAAGACAACCGACAGAATGGGAGAAAA
>NW_027405900.1:0-1829 GCF_003265705.2 Callorhinus ursinus | reverse complement strand
TTTTCTCCCATTCTGTCGGTTGTCTTTTGGTTTTGTGGACTGTTTCTTTTGCTGTGCAAAAGCTTTTTATCTTGATGAAATCCCAGTAGTTCATTTTTGCCCTGGCTTCCTGTGCCTTTGGTGATGTTTCCAGGAAGAAGTTGCTGCGGCTGAGGTCGAAGAGGTTGCTACCTGTGTTCTCCTTTAGGATTTTGATGGACTCCTGTCTCACGTTTAGGTCTTTCAACCATTTGGAGTCTATTTTTGTGTGTGGTGTAAGGAAATGGTCCAGTTTCATTCTTCTGCATGTGGCTGTCCAGTTTTCCCGACACCATTTGATGAAGAGACTGTCTTTTTTCCACTGGACCTTCTTTCCTGCTTTGTCCAAGGTAAGTTGACCATCGAGTTGAGGGTCCCTTTCTGGGCTCTCGATTCTGTTCCATTGATCTATGTGTCTGTTTGTGTGCCGGTACCATACTGTCTTGATGATGACAGCTTTGTAATAGAGCTGGAAGTCCGGAATTGTGATGCCACCAGCTTTGCTTTTCTTTTTCAATATTCCTCTGGCTATTCGGGGTCTCTTCTGGTTCCGTACAAATTTTAGGATTATTTGTTCCATTTCTTTGAAAAAAGTGGATGGTATTTTGATGGGGATTGCATTGAATGTGTAGATTGCTCTAGGTAGCATTGACATCTTCACAATGTTGGTTCTCCCAATCCATGAGCATGGAACGTTTTTCCATTTCTTTGTGTCTTCTTCAATTTCTTTCATGAGTATTTTATAGTTTTCTGAGTACAGATCCTTTGCCTCTTTGGTTAAATTTATTCCTAGGTATCTTATGGTTTGGGGTGCAATTGTGAGTGGGATCGACTCCTTGATTTGTCTCTCCTCTGCCTTGTTGTTGGTGTATAGGAATGCCCCTGATTTCTGGGCATTGATTTTATAGCCTGCGACTTGACTGAATTCCTGTATGAGTTCTAGCAGTTTTGGGGGGGGGGAGTCTTTTGGGTTTTCCACATAAAGTATCATATCATCTTCAAAGAGTGAGAGTCTGACTTCCTCCTTGCTGATTTGGATGCCTTTGATTTCTTTTTGTGGTCTGACTGCTGTGGCTAGGACTTCTAATACTATGTTGAATAGCAGTGGTGAGAGTGGACATCCCTGCCGCGTTCCTGACCTTAGGGGAAAAGCTCTCAGCCTTTCCCCATTGTGAATGATATTCGCTGTAGGTTTTTCATAGATGGCTTTTATGATATTGAGGTATGTACCCTCTAACCCTATACTCTGAAGAGTTTTGATCAAGAAAGGATGCTGTACTTTGTCAAATGCTTTTTCTGCATCTTTTGAGAGGATCATATGATTCTTGTTCTTTCTTTTGTTAATGTATTGTATCACGTTGATTGATTTGTGGATGTTGAACCAGCCTTGCAGCTCAGGGATAAATCCCACTTGGTCGTGGTGAATAATCCTTTTAATGTACTGTTGGATCCTATTGGCTAGTATTTTGGTGAGAATTTTTGCATCCATGTTCATCAAGGATATTGCTCTGTAATTCTCCTTTTTGATGGGGTCTTTGTCTGGTTTGGGGATCAAGGTAATGGTGGCCTCATAAAATGAGTTTGGCAGTTTTCCTTCCATTTCTATTTTTTGGAACAGTTTCAGGAGAATAGGTATTAATTCTTCTTTAAATGTCTGATAGAATTCCCCTGGGAAGCCATCTGGCCCTGGGCTTTTGTTTCTTGGGAGATTTTTGATGACTGCTTCAATTTCCTTAGTGGTTATAGGTCTGTTCAGGTTTTCTATTTCTTCCTGGTTCAATTTTGGTAGTTGATACATCTCTAGGAATGCA
>NW_027405899.1:0-1829 GCF_003265705.2 Callorhinus ursinus | reverse complement strand
CTAGCAGTTTTGGGGTGGAGTCTTTTGGGTTTTCCCCATACACTATCGTATCATCTGCAAAGAGTGAGAATTTGACTTCCTCTTTGCCGATTCGGATGCCTTTGATTTCTTTTTATTGTCTGATTGCTGTGGCTAGGATTTCTAATACTATGTTGAATAGCAGTGGTGAGAGTGGACATCCCTGCCGCGTTCCTGACCTTCGGGGAAAAGCTCTCAGCTTTTCCTCATTGAGAATGATATTCTCTGTAGGTTTTTCAGAGATGGCTTTTATGATATTGAGGTATGTACCCTCTATCCTTATACTCTGAAGAGTTTTAGTCAAGAAAGATACTTTACTTTCTTAAATGCTTTTCCTGCATCTATTGAGAGGATCATATGATTCTTGTTCTTTATTTTGTTAATGTATTCTATCACACGGATTGATTTGCGGATGTTGAACCAGCCTTGCAGCCCAGGGATAAATCCCACTTGGTCATGGTGAATAAACCTTTTCATGTACTGTTGGATCCTATTGGCTAGTATTTTGGTGAGAATTTTTGCATCCATGTCCATCAAGTGTATAGGTCTGTAATTCTCCTTTCTGATGGGGTCTTTGTCTGGTTTGGGGATCAAGGTAATGCTGGCCTCATAAAATGAGTTTGGATGTTTTCCTTCCATTTCTATTTTTTGGAACAGTTTCAGGAGAAGAGGTATTAATTCTTCTTGAAATGTCTGATAGAATTCCCTGGGTGGCCATCTGACCCCAGGCTTTTATTTGTTGGGAGATTTTGGATGACTGCTTCAATTTCTTTAGTGGCTATAGGTCTGTTCATGTTTTCTATTTCTTCGTAGTTCAATTTGGGTAGTTTATAAATCTCTAGGAAGGCACCTATTTCTTCCAGGTTATCTCATTTGCTGGCATAGAGTTGCTCATAATATGTTCCTAAATTGTTGGTATTTCCTTTGTATTGGTTGTGATCTCTCCTCTTTCATTCATGATTTTGTTGATTTGGGTCCTTTCTCTTTTCTTTTGGATAAGTCTGGCCAGGGCTTTTTCAATCTGGTTAATTCTTTCCAAGAACCAGCTCCTAGTTTCGTTGATCTGTTCTGTGGTTCTTTTGGTTTCTAGTCCCTTGATTTGTGCTCTGATCTTAATTATTTCTCTTCTCCTGCTGGGTTTAGGCTTTATTTGCTGATCTTTCTCCAGCTCCGTTAGTTGTAGGGTTAGGTTGTGTATTTGAGACCTTTCTTGTTTCTTGAGAAAGGCTTGTATTGCTATATACTTTCCTCTCAGGACTGCCTTTGCTGTATCCCGAAGATTTTGAACAGTTGCGTTTTCATTTTCATTGGTTTCCATGAATTTTTTTAATTCTTCTTTTATTTCCTGGTTGACCCATTCATTCTTTAGTAGGATGCTCTTTAGCTTCCATGTATTTGAGTTCTTTCCGACTTTCCTCTTTAGATTGAGTTCTAGTTTCAAAGAATTGTGGTCTGAAAATATCCAGGGAATGATCCCAAAGTTTTGATACTGTTTGAGCCCTGATTTGTGACCTAGGATGTGATCAATTCTGGAGAATGTTCCATGGGCACTAGAGAAGAATGTGTATTGCGTTGCTTTGGGATGGAATGTTCTGAATAAGTCTGTGAAGTCCATTTGGTCCAGGGTGTCATTTAAAGTATTTATTTTCTTGTGGATCTCTTGGTGATATGATCTCTGCATTTCAGTCAGGGAGTTGTTAAAGTCCCCCACTATTATTGTATTGTTGTCAAAGTGTTTATTCGCTTTTGTTATTAATTACCTGATATAATTGGCTGCTCCCCGGTTAGGGGCATAAATATTTACAATTGTT
>NW_027405898.1:891-1830 GCF_003265705.2 Callorhinus ursinus | reverse complement strand
ACTCAGCATAATACCCTCCAGTTCCATCCATGTTGTTGCAAATGGCAGGTTTTCATTCCTTTTGATGGTTGCATAATATTCCATTGTGTGTATATACCACATCTTCTTTATTCGTTCATCTGTTGATGGATATCTTGGCTCTTTCCACAGTTTGGCTATTGTGGACATTGCTGTTATAAACATCGGGGTACACATACCCCTTTGGATCCCCACATTTGTATCTTTGGGATAAATACCCAGTAGTGCAATTGCTGGATCATATGTAGCTCTATTTTCAACTTTTTGAGGAACCTCCATACTGTTTTCCAGAGTGGTTGTACCAGCTTGCATTCCCACCAAGAGTGTAGGAGGGTTTCCCTTTTTCCGAGTCCCCACCAACATCTGTCGTTTTCTGACTTGTTAATTTTAGCCATTCTGACTGGTGTGAGGTGGTATCTCATTGAGGTTTAAATTTGGATTTCACTGATACCAAGCGATGTTGAACACTATTTCATGTGTCTGTTGGCCATTTGGATGTCTTCTTTGGAAAAATGTCTGTTCATGTCTTCTGCCCATTTCTTGATTGGATCATTTGTTCTTTGGGTGTTGAGTTTGATAAGTTCTTTATAGATTTTGAATACTAGCCCTTTATCTGATATGTCATTTGCAAATATTTTCTCCCATTCTGTCGGTTGTCTTTTGGTTTTATTGACTGTTTCTTTCGCTTTGCAAAAGCTTTTTATCTTGATGAAATCCCAATAGTTCATTTTTGCCCTTGCTTCCCTTGCCTTTGGCGATGTTTCTAGGAGAAGTTGTTGTGGCTGAGGTCAAAGAGGTTGCTGCCTGTATTCTCCTTTAGGATTTTGAGGGACTCCTGTCTCACATTTAAGTCTTTCAATGATTTTGAGTCTATTTTTGTGTGTGGTGTAAGGAAATGGTCAAGTTTCATTCTTCTGCATG
>NW_027405898.1:0-791 GCF_003265705.2 Callorhinus ursinus | reverse complement strand
ATAGAGAGCATGAGAGGGAAGAGGGTCAGAGGGAGAAGCAGACTCCCTGCTGAGCAGGGAGCCCGATGCGGGACTCGATCCCGGGACTCCAGGATCATGACCTGAGCTGAAGGCAGTCGCTTAACCAACTGAGCCACCCAGGCGCCCTGGGCTCTTTATTCTGTTCCATTGATCTATGTGTCTGTTTTTGTGCCAGTACCATACTGTCTTGATGATGACAGCTTTGTAATAGAGCTGGAAGTCTGGAATTGTGATGCCATCAGCTTTGCTTTTCTTTTTCAACTGGGCTATTTGGGGAATTTCCTGGTTCCATACAAATTTTAGTTTCTAGTTTCATTATTTATTCCAATTCTTTGAAAAAATGGATGGTATTTTGATTAGGATTGCATTAAATGTGTAGATTGCTCTAGGAAGCATTGACATCTTCACAATATTTATTCTTCTCATCCATAAGAATGGAACGTTTTTCCATTTCTTTGTGTCTTCCTCAATTCCTTTCATGAATATTTTATAGATTTCTGAGTACAGATTCTTTGTCTCTTTAGTTAGATTTATTTTAGGTATCTCATGGTTTTGGGTGCAATTGTAAACGGGATCAACTCCTTAATATTTTTTTCTTCTGTCTTGTTGGTGTATAGGAATGCCACTGATTTCTTTTTTTTAATTTTTTATTGTTATGTTAATCACCATATAATACATCATTAGTAAATGCCACTGATTTCTGTGCATTGATTTTATATCCTACTACCTTACTGAATTCCTGTATGAGTTCTAGCAGTTTTGGGGTGGAG
>NW_027405897.1:928-1830 GCF_003265705.2 Callorhinus ursinus | reverse complement strand
CTAAAGTAGGATAAGAAATTACAGCAGCATCATTTTGATGAGTCCAGATGTTTTCAAGGTTGGAAATAAATCTTGACTCAGTGAAAAGAAGCTGAATACATACAGAAAACACATAGGAAATGACTGAAGTGAGTCCTTCCTGCTCATTTACATTAGAAGTAATGAGCGGATGTCTCCAGTTAAAGGCAGAGCTCAAGTTAGGATTAGGTTTAAAAGACAAGATCCAGCTGCATGCTGTCTCCAGGAGGTTCACCTGGGACCCAGTGACACAAAGAGGGTTAAAGTGAGAGGGTGGAAAAGATCGTCCATACAGACATTAACCAGTGGAGACGTGGTGTGCCATCCCTATATCAGACAAAATGGACCCTAAGTCAAGGCCCTTGGAAGAGGCGGGTGAGAGTGAGGGATTGTCTGGGCCGTGTTTAAGAAGAGAGACCCGGAGCCCCTTCAGGAAGCCGGTCCAAATGGGGTCTGACTGCTGGCAGTCTAAAGGTGCTACTGAGAGAGATTTTCAGGGGTGTAACCCTTTCCCCGGGAGGTATGCAGTCGGATTCCACAGGTCTGTGGGGCTCAGGCTGCCCTCTGCAGGCTGAAGGATGTGTGGTGTGCATGCACAAGCTGGGCAGATCTGGGGAGCCAGGGAGCTGGAATAGGGCAGCTCAAGGGAGAGGCCCTGCCCTAGGAGTGGGCTGCTTGGAGCACCAGATATCTGCCTAATTCCAAATGCACATATTCCCCCTAAAGTCCCAGCTGGAGGAAACTGCACATCCTTGCCATTATGGGGCTCCAAAGACTCGCTGCAGTACCCTTCAATGAAACAGCTAGGAGCACTGATTGCTGTGCAACTCAGCATCCCCAGTGTGCAATCAGTTCAAATGTGGAAATCTGCCACCATGCAATGA
>NW_027405897.1:0-828 GCF_003265705.2 Callorhinus ursinus | reverse complement strand
CCCTAGGAGTGGGCTGCTTGGAGCACCAGATATCTGCCTAATTCCAAATGCACATATTCCCCCTAAAGTCCCAGCTGGAGGAAACTGCACATCCTTGCCATTATGGGGCTCCAAAGACTCGCTGCAGTACCCTTCAATGAAACAGCTAGGAGCACTGATTGCTGTGCAACTCAGCATCCCCAGTGTGCAATCAGTTCAAATGTGGAAATCTGCCACCATGCAATGATTTTCAGCGGTGTGCCCCCTCCTTTCAGAAGGTCACTTTGTTGAGGAGGTCGGAGCTCCACTGGCTTGTAGGTTTCTGGACACACAAAACTGGTTGATCACTGCGTACTGCACACACATGTCCCACACAGGTATGTACCCAGGGATCTGTACAGTGAGAAGTTCAGGAGAAGCCTGGTTTCAGGAGCGGGCTGTTGGGGGTACGTGGAACCTATCCATTTCCAAACGTGTACTAAATCAAATGTACCTATTTCCTTTGAAGGCTGAGCTGGAGGAGAGTGGACTTCCTTGGCCGGTGCAGCAGATTAAATGTTAGATAACGTGTTATCTCCGTATAATAGACACCTGTGAGGACTGACGAAGCTGGGGATCGAACAAGCAGACGGCCCTGGGGCTGATAGTCACCACATTAAAACTGCTGCCAAAGAAATTGTTGTGGGGCATTGATCCCAACAGCCAGGTGGCCAGCAGATGGGTTGGGATCAGGTTGTCCTCCACAGGCCTGAGAGACCCCAGCTGACAGTGGCAGGCTGGGGAGGTACCTACTGCTTATGCACAAAATATGGAGGTCCAGACAGGCAGGAACCTGGAACAGGGCAAGAA
>NW_027405896.1:0-1831 GCF_003265705.2 Callorhinus ursinus | reverse complement strand
GCCCACAAACACAAACACATCCGGCGTGGCTCTTTGTACCTGAAACATCAGGTGGACACCAGAAATACACTCACACACTCTCTGTCCTCTCCCAGATGCTGTCAACATTGACAGGGACCAAATCTGGAAAACATTCTTGCTGTTGGTTTTGGTTTTTAATCGAACACCCTTCCCTCTTTTGTCAATTCCATACACTTGATCTAGAAAGAAGAGAAAAACAGAAAAATGGGGAAGGAAATAGTAACATAACTTAAAAAAAATCCAACCTGTAGGAAGCTCTCAGCTCTTTGGTGTGTGTGTGTGTGTGTGTGTGTGTGTGTGTGTGTGTGTGTGTGTGTGTGGCTTGTGCGAGGAGATGCTCTTGCTTCCAGCCTGGGTGGCCCCCCAGCTCCCCTGGCTTCTGCTGCTCTCGACCAAGTGCCTGACTTCTGAGCCCTCTCGTGCCAGGCTCCTGGGGGCTGTGATGTGAAGCCTGGGTGAAGCGTGGGTGAATCCTTGGAACTGTTTCCAGTTCCAAATATCAACCAAGTAGAAAGATGGTGTCCATGGAGAAAACACATATAACATCCAGTGGGACGGTTGTAGTTGGAAATGAAGCGACCATTTCCCTGTTTTCCTCCCACGAGTGGAAAGGTTTCCTGGGAAGCCACAGAGCAGTGTAGAGCGTGTCCTTGTATGGGGTGTTTTCAGTCTGTTCTACATCTGAATCTCAGGGACGGGATGCCTGCCAAAGCGGGCGTGGTATCTGTTGTGAAAGTTTCTTTTCAGATAAGGCCAGAGAGAGGGAGAGGTCCTAGGAAGAGGGAGAGGTGGGGGAGTGGAGATGGACAAGGCGGGCAGGAAGGAGGGCCTGTGTCGGTGCAGGTGCGGGCACTTGGGATGCCCGACTGAAATGAGGCCAAAACTCGGAGGAAGCGATGGGGCAAGGAGAAGCTTGGCGACTGAGGCTCAGGTAGGAGCCATCTGAAGCCAGCACTGTGGCACAAGACTTGGGAAAGCAGGAAGCGAAAGGGAAATCCAAACTCATGGCCACTGTCAAAAGGGAAACACCGTAGGTAGGAGGCTGTGCATAAAATGCCGGGAGACCCTTTTTTTCATGAACAAAAGGAATATTAAATGATTAGATTTTGGTGCATCCTCCGTGTTTGGAAATGTCAGATGATCTCTTCACTGTATCATTTGAGTGTTCCCATTGGCTGTTGCCCCATGACTCACCTTAAAGAAACTTGGCCTGTGATGTGTGTGTGCGTTTCTCTGTGTGGAGGTGTGTCCCGGTGAGTGGATGTTGTTAACCCATAGGCCTATGCAACAAAAGACACACATTCAATAGAAATAAATCATGTAAGACCACCACCTGTTCTAGGGTTTCAGCATGATTGTGACCAAACCATTTTAGAGAATCTCCTTACTGGAAGGCACAATACTCTGAAACTTTAAGATTACAGAGTATTTTACTGCAATAGGAAATAACAACTGGAATGGTATCTCAGACTCTGCATGAGATAGCTCTGTTCCTGTTGAAAAGTAGAAGGATGTGTATTTTGATACAGATGTTTCATCTCTGGCACATGTTATTGTGAATGTATCCATTCTGTGCAGAACCACAGCTGCTTCCCAGGCCATGTTGGGTGGAGAATCACTGTTCTAGCCCCACACAGCCTCACCAGTCTGTCTGGATTCTTCTAGACAGTGGAATTGGTGAAAACTACAGCGAGTGGCGGAAGAGATACTGTGTCTTATTTTCCTGACTTTGGATATTGTTTCTGTATCGTCTCTTCTCAGCGATCATGTTTCCACTGAGATCTCATAGTGAGTTGCCAAATTTGAAATG
>NW_027405895.1:0-1831 GCF_003265705.2 Callorhinus ursinus | reverse complement strand
AACCACATAAAAAATGCTCAAAGAATCTGAAAACAAAATACACATATAGAAAAAAAGCATGAAAAGATGCTCATTATCACTAGGAAAATGAAAGTCAACCACCCAGTGAGACATCACCTCACACCCACTAGGAGAGTTATAATGAAAAAGATAGATAACAAGTGTTGTGAGGTTGTGGAGAAACTGGAGCCCCTCATACATTACTGGTGGGGATGTAAAATGGTGCAGCCACTTTGGAAAACAATTGGTCAGTTTCTCAAAATGTTAAAGAGACCTAGCAATTTCCCTTCCAAGGGAATGGAAAACAAACATCCAAAGCAGCACTATTCATAATAGCAACAAAGCAGAAACAACAAAATGTCCATCAAAACTGGTTGAGGGATAAACAAAATGTGATAGATCATACAACAGAATATTAGCCAGAAAAATAAAGCAACAGGGCGCCTGGCTGGCTCAGTCAGTAGAGCATGGGACTCTTGCTCTGAAGGTTGTGAGTTCAAGCCCCATGTTGGGCATGCAGCCTACTTTAAAAAAAAAAAAAGAAGAAATAAGAAGTAACAAAGTACTGATCCATCCTACAGCCAGGATGAACCTCAAAAACATGATGCATATGTGAACTCTCTAGAAGAGACAAATCTACACAGAAAGAGTAGATCAGTGGTAACCTGGGCAGGGCAAGAACAGAGTGACTGCCAAAGGGCTTGAGGCAACTTCTGGGAGTGACGGAACTGTCCTAAAATTGGACTATAGTGATGTCTGCACAACTCTGTAAATTTACCAAAAATCATTGAATTGTTCACATACAATGAGTAAATTTTATGGTATGTAAATGAGAAGACTGTTTTAAAAACATCTACAAAGATACCTCAGAATAAAACATCAGAATGTCTAGGATAGGGGGAAAACAGTAGCCACAATCCTACACAACTTAGCAATAACATACACTAGGAAGACAATGGAAAACATCCTCAAAGTCCTGAGCTACATAGGGCTCAACTGAAAAGAGCCAAACTGTCATTCAAGAGTGCCATTTCCCAACATGTGAACACCAAGGCTACACTATTTACTCACAGATGCCAATGGAAATACAACCAAACTACTTACAACTAGATTCCAGCAAACTCCTGATATCAAAACCAGGTTGCCAATTTGTCTTCATTTCATTTAAAGAGAGATACGGAATTCCAGGAAGTAGGAAGCGTATAATCCAGATTTTTAGTATATATATAAAAGTACACACACACACACACACACACACACACACACACACATTTGTTTTCTTCGAGTTCTATGGGGCCCTTTTGCTGCTTTTGATCGCAGAGAGGCTAGCATAGGTGTTTCAACCACCATGAACTGAAGCAGCTTTCCAGCTAGAGAGAATTCAAAGAGACAAGCCCTATTTCCTTTTCCCTTCATGGGAGCCAGATATCTAAGAATGGAGACACAAGGGAAGAGAAATTTCAATGAACACACACAACAAGAAAGACATGGATCACAAAAATAGTTTGGAAAAGACACAAAGCTCAACAACTCCCCCAGAAGGATAAACTTATAAAGATCCACACGGAGATACATCATAGTTAAAGTGTTGAAACCCAAGGACAAAAACAGAGTTTTGAAAGCAAGAAGAGACAAGCGACCTGCCACATTCAAGAGATTCACAGTAAGAAGCAGTCCAATGTAATCAATCACGAACCACCAAGTAGCTGGCTGAGGAGCCTAGACCACACAGCCATACTGGAGACTCAGTGTTAGTCTCCAGTTTGGGTGTGCAGCAGCGGCCATGGCCAGGCTGGCCTTGGTGAGTTGAAGTCCATGTTGCTAAGACCCA
>NW_027405894.1:0-1832 GCF_003265705.2 Callorhinus ursinus | reverse complement strand
CTGTTGAACCTGGCTGATGAGGACGGGGATGTTCTGTTCTACAATTCTGTCTACGTGTGTGTGCTACTGACAGTCCGCATCTAGAAAAGAGTGATAAAGAGTACAAGTCCACTGAGGGTAATGGCAGCTGAATCTCTCAACACATGACTTTAAAGGGTTAGGGATTAACCTAGAGAGTCAGTAACACAGCTCATAACCCTGTCCCCAAACAGCCAGGGGTCAGAGAGAAGTGTGGACTCCAGATGGTTAGTACTTAGCCGGGTCTGGGAGCCAGAGACAGCAGGGCAGTCAGCACAGACCAGGCAGGCACTTAGAGGAGAGGACTTCAGGGAGGGCTTCTCAGCGGGGAACACAGGTGAATGATGGCAGAAAGAGAGTGGGAAGAGCTCAGAGGGTGCCTGAGACCTGCTGACTCCAGCTTCGGCTACTTGGATCCGAAGGAAGGGGCTGCATGGTGTGCAGGACAGAGGCGGCCCTCGGGGGAGGGGCAAACCTGGATGAAGGTAGTGTCCTTTGGAGGCTTGTGGTAAAGAGAATGAAGCCACTGGTAAAAATGAAAGGACCTACTGGAAGAAAACAGGATCCCGGAGCAGAAGACAAATGGCCCCATCCCCAGATATTTACATCTATTGGAATAATTATACCAAAGAGAGGGATCCAGACCTCAGGAATCCACGAAGCTACTCAGAGCACTCATTCGTTCTTATGTGGAACTTTTGTTTCTCATTCCAGTAAACCCAGGTGTGTTAAAGGGAAAATGATAGAGCAGACCGGTGTTCCAAGGTGACAGAAGAAAACAAAAGAAGCAGAAATAGAAAGTCAAACATTTCAGCTCAGTAAAGAACCCCCCTGAAATCAATCACAAAACATAGGAAAACTGTAAAATGACATCCTGACCTGAATGAAATGTACGAACAAGCATTTGTAGCCGTGAAAAGGTAAAAGTTCCCTTAAACATATGACTCTAAAGAGCAGTGGGCAAGAAACAAGAAATGGGAAACGAGAATTGTCAAAACTGGGAAAAAACTGAAGAAAAATTCTCGGGAAAAGAGGCTGATCCACAAGATTCATAAGGGCAACATTGGTGCAAAATTATAGTGGACATTGAATACTGAAAAGAAAGCAGCCAAGAGACCAGATAATGAACAGAAGATACTGAGACAGGATCAGAGAGAAATTCCTGGATGCCTGTGGGAAACGGAACCAGAGGAGTCAACACTAAGACCTATCCTCATAGAAATAATAGATTTTATTTTATTGTTTTAAAGATTTTATTTTAAGATTTTATTTATTTATTTGACAGAGAGAGAATGAGAGAGAGAGAGCACGAGAGGGAGGAGGGTCAGAGGGAGAAGCAGACTCCTGCTGAGCAGGGAGCCCGATGCAGGACTCGATCCCGGGACTCCAGGATCATGACCTGAGCCGAAGGCAGTTGCTTAACCAACTGAGCCACCCAGGCGCCCCAGAACTAATAGATTTTAAAGAAATGAAGAAAACTCCTCTGAAGCTACAGACTTGCCCCCCCGCAACCACCAAAAAAGACCAATTTATATCCACTGGAAAGAAAATCAGTTTACATTCTATATCCCAATCAAACATACAAAACAAGGCAATATATATATTTTTCCTTTAAAATTTTGTATTTAAATTCCATTTAATTACCTAATACTGTATTATTAGTTTCAGAGGTAGAATTCAGTGATTCAGGGCACCTGGGTGGCTCAGTCAGTCTGCCTTGGGCTCAGGTCATCCTGGGATCAAATCTCATATCCAGCTCCCTGCTCCGCACAGAGTCTGGTCCTGCCTCTCCCTCTACCCCTCTCACTTGCTTG
>NW_027405893.1:0-1832 GCF_003265705.2 Callorhinus ursinus | reverse complement strand
CAACAGTACATTAAAAGGATTATTCACCATGACCAAGTGGGATTTATCCCTGGGCTGCAAGGTTGGTTCAACATCCACAAATCAACGTGATACAATACATTAACAAAAGAAAGAACAAGAATCATATGATCCTCTCAATAGATGCAGAAAAAGCATTTGACAAAGTACAGCATCCTTTCCTGATCAAATCTCTTCAGAGTATAAGGATAGAGGGTACACAGGTCAATATCATAAAAGCCATCTGTGAAAAACGTACAGCGAATATCATTCTCAATGGGGAAAACTGAGGGCTTTGCCCCTAAGGTCAGGAACACAGCAGGGATGTCCACTATCACCACTGCTATTCAACAGTGTATTAGAAGTCCTAGCCACAGCAATCAGACCACAAAAACAAATCAAAGGCATCCAAATCGGCAAAGAAGTCAAATTCTCACTGTTGGCAGATGATATGATACTTTATGTGGAAAACCCAAAGGACTCCATCCCAAAACTGCTAGAACTCATACAGGAATTCAGTACAGTGGCTGGATAGAAAATTAATGTACAGAAATCAGGGGCATTCTTATACACCAACAACAAGACAGAAGAAAGAGAAATTAAGGAGTTGATCCCATTTACAATTGCACCCAAAACCATAAGATACCTAGGAATAAATTTAACCAAAGAGGCAAAGGATCTGTACTCAGAAAACTATAAAATACTCAGGAAAGAAATTGAGGAAGACACAAAGAAATGGAAAAACGTTCCATGCTCATGGATTGGAAGAACAAATACTGTGAAGATGTCAATGCTACCTAGAGCAATCTACACATTCAATGCAATCCCTATCAAAATACCATCTGCTTTGTTCAAAGAAATGGAACATATTATCCTAAAATTTGTATGGAACCAGAAAAGAACTCGAATAGCCAGAGGGACGTTGAAAAGGAAAAGCAAAGCTGGCAGCATCACAATTCCGAACATCCAGCTCTATTACAAAGCTGTCATCAAGACAGTATGGTACTGGCACAAAAACAGACACATTGATCAATGGAACAGAATAGAGAGCCCAGAAATGGACCCTCAACTGTAGGGTCAACTCATCTTTGACAAAGCAGGAAAGAATATCCAATGAAAAAAAGACAGTCTCTTCAGCAAATGATGTTGGGAAACTTGGACAGCCACATGCAGAAAAATGACACTGGACCATTTCCTTACACCACAGACAAAAATAGACTTCAAATGGTTGAAAGACCTCAATGTGAGACAGGAGTCCATCAAAATCCTAAAGGAGAACACAGGCAGCAACCTCTTCGACCTCAGCTGCAGCAACTTCTTCCTAGAAACATCACCAAGGGCAAGGGAAGCAAGGGCAAAAATGAATTATTGGGACTTCATCAAGATAAAAAGCTTCTGCATAGCAAAAGAAACAGTCAATAAAACCAAAAGACAACCGACAGAATGGAAGAAGACATTTGCCAATGACATATCAGATATAGGGCTAGTATCCAAAATCTATAAAGAAATTCTTAAACTCAACACTGAAAGAACAAATGATCCAATCAAGAAATGGGCAGAAGTCATGAACAGACATCTCTGCAAAGAAGACATCCAAATGTCCAACAGACACATGAAAAAGTGCTCAACATCACTCGGCATCAGGGAAATCCAAATCAAAACCTCAATGACATACCACCTCACACCAGTCAGAACGGCTAAAATTAACAAGTCAGGAAACGACAGATGTTGGCGGAGATGTGGAGAAAGGGGAACCCTCCTACACTGTTGGTGGAAATGCAAGCTGGTGCAATCACTCTGGAAAACAGTATGGAGGTTCCTCAAAAAGTTGAAAA
>NW_027405892.1:0-1832 GCF_003265705.2 Callorhinus ursinus | reverse complement strand
AAAAACAAACTGAGGGTTCTAGAGGGGAGGCGGGTGGGGGGATGGGTTAGCCTGGAGATGGGTATTAAAGAGGGCACGTTCTGCATGGAGCACTGGGTGTTACGCACAAAGAATGAATCATGGAACACTACATCAAAAACTAATGATGTAATGTATGGTGATTAACATAATAATAAAAAAATTTAAAAAATCTCGAACAAGTACTAAAGTTCTTTAAAAATGAAATGACAAATTTTATTATTGAGATGATTTGGGAAGTTTTTATTTTTACTTGCAGACAAATGAAACTGATACGAGATTATGAAATTTTATTCATTCATTATTTCCATGGTATTTATATGATAATATACAAAACTTATTTCGTTCACTCTACTGTATAATACTTTATATACCATAATACTTTCTAGTTTTCATTAATGTAAACTCTCTGAAATACACCTATTCCTTATATGTAGTGCTACTACTTGATATTTTTACTATATATATATATATATATAATCTATTACATCTTAATTTGATTTAGAAGGTAAGGATTTAACTCTTTTTCAGCCTGCCACCACCCTTTGTATTTCTCTTCTCTTCACTCTCTCGATGTATTTGTATCTTTAGATTAATATCACATAATGATTACAACATTATGTTGGCCATTTTGACCTTTTATAATTTTCCATTTAAGTCATAGAACTACTCTTCTTTGTATGGTGACCTTTCTGGACTGATTCTACCTTTACAAAATATTTTTTCCTTACTTTTTTATGGATTTTTTTCTTTTCATTTTTCTGTTTCTGGCAACACTATTTTTCAAATGTCTATGAATATTATGTTTTGTCATTATATTCTTATTATGTTCTTTGTCATTATATTTGGAATTATATATAATTTCCAAGACCTCTTTTCATTCTCTGTTCCCTTATTATTTCCTTATAGTCTTTTTTAAAATGTATGCATACGTTTTCTCTGAATTATTATTGTTTTAAAATGTATTCTGTTATTTGCATTTTCCTTTTATCTTAATCCTTTTATCCTGTTATTTCTCATGGTCCCTGCTTCTCATGTCAGAGTTCCCTTAAATATTTGCTGTTTGTAAACTATGGCTTAGCATTGAGATTGAAGAATAAACACAAAATTTGTATGTGGGTGTGCTTTCTTTAGGGATGGGCTAAATGATACATGGTAAGCCTCACTGTGAGTGAATTCGGGTTTTTTAATCCATCCCCAATGTCGATGTTTTCTGTTAGGCAGAGCGGTTGAATGATAGTGTATCTTCAGTAGGTTTGCATTGAGGTTAAGGTTATAATAAGTTTCCAGACAGTATTTCCAGACTCAAGGGTTGGGGGAATGACAGTTGCACCAATATTAAATGCAGAACACCACTCCTGATCTCACACTAGACCTCGTGTTCATAACTGCAACTTCTCCAGTTAATACTCTCAGGAGACTAAAGTTTATTCTGCTATTTTGAGGATTGGAAGAAGAGAGGGAAAAATAAAGTTTTCTCAAAAAATGTACAACTAATCTTATTTTCAATTATAAATATTTAGCCCTCATTTTTGAATATATATAGTGCTTCCAATTCCTGAATGTTTCTGGGGTCATAGGGCATGCAAAGTCCTACTAATTGATGTGACTATATGCTACTAGGGTTTTTTTTCAGATTTGCACTATGAATTTGCATTTTTCTATCTATCTATCATCTATCTATCTATCTATCTATCTATCTATTTATCTATCTATTTATTTTTGAGGTAGTGTTCCATCATTCGTTGTTTGTGTATAACACCCAGTGCTCCATTCAATACGTGCCCTCTTTAATACCATCACCAGGTTAACCC
>NW_027405891.1:0-1832 GCF_003265705.2 Callorhinus ursinus | reverse complement strand
CCAGGTAGCCTGATCCACTCCACTCGGTATTGCTTCTGTACCCAACATCGCAGACCTGGACGACGGCCCTCTGGCTGGCTGGCATCTGCAACAGTTAGAATGTTCCTCTGGCTCAGTCAAAGGAGAAGATCCAAGTTAGTAGAGCAAAAGAAACTATGAAGATTAGGGCAGAGATAAACGGAAGAGAAGAACATGTGAGAAAATCGGTGAAAACAACAGTTCTTTTTTTTGCAGATTTACCAAAATTAACAAGGAGACAAAAATGGAACCACTTTATACCAACAAATTGGCTCCCTGAGATGGAACAGATAATTCTGAGAAGTACACGAACACCAAAGTGACTCCAGAAGAAATGGAAACCCTGAGCAGACCTGCAATAAGTAAATAGACTGAAGTGGTAATGAGAACTTCCCAACAATGAAAAGTCCAGAACCCAATGCTTTCCCTGGTGATTTGTCCCACACGTTTAAAGAAGACATAATACCAATCCTTCTGAAAGTCTGAAAAAAGTACAAGAGGAGGGAACACTTCCCACATTACCCTAGAATGCCGGCATTGTCCCGACTCCAAACACTGACAAAGACCTTACAAGAAAAGACAACGGCAGGCCAAAATGCATTATGAAGAGCGAGGCAAGGATCCTCAACAGAATTCTAGGAGACTGATTCTAGCAGCACACTGACAGGACTATACACTATGACCAAGTGTTTTTTACACCAGGAATGAAAGGCTGTTCAACGTAGCTAAGCAGTGTCACAGACCACATCCATAAGAAACATGATCATCTCAATTGATGTAGGGTAAGCTTTGACAAAATCCAAACCTTTCATAACAAGTACTCTCAATAAAATAGAAAAAGAAAATTTAATTGTGATAAAGGAGAGGTGCCTGGGTGGCTCAGTGGGTTGAGTGTCCGACTCTAGGTTTGGGAGCAGGTCATGATCTCAAGAGTCTTGACATTGAGCTCCAGGGAGGGCTCTGCACTCAGTAGGGAGTCTGTTTGGAGATTCTCTCCCTCTGCCCCTGCCCACTCTTGGGTTTGCATGCTCTCTCTCACAAATAAATAAATAAATAAATAAATAAATAAATAAATAAATAAGTCTTTAATAATTATGATAAAGGATATTTATGAAAAAAACCTCATTATGTATATCATTCTCTGTGGTGAAAGACAGAGTTTTCTCCTTAAAATCTCAAAGAATTCAAGATTGCCCGTATCCACCACTTCATTTCAATATTGTCATAGACGTTTGGTCAGAGAAATTATACAAGATTAGTCACTAAAAGCTCCCAAGTGGAAAGGAAGAAGAAAAAGGTTATTTATATATGACATGCTCTTATATGCAAATAATCCTAAGAATTTGAAAAACTCTGTATGAGATTATAATATTTCCCAAAAGGTATGAGCAGAGAAGACCAGCACATATGGATCAGTGGAATACCGCTGAGAACCAAGGAATACATACATGTACAGTCATTCATTTTTGAACATGGATACCGAGATCATTCAGTGCAGCAAAAACAGTGTCTCTAACAAACGGTGTTGAGAGACTGGATATCCACATATGAAAGAGGGAAGTCAGAGCACTACCTTCCACCATATAGAAAATGAACTCCAAATGGATCAAAGCATGAACATTAAGAGTGAAAATGCTGACCACTCAGAAGGAAACTAAGAGCACATAGGGGCAGATCTTCATTCCCTTGGATTGGGCAATGGTGTCTCTTGAACGGCACCCGAAGCACAAGCAACAACAGAGAAAACAGAGACACTGGACTTCAACTTTGCTAAAAACTTTTGTGAATGAAAGGATAATCTCAAGAGAATGTAA
>NW_027405890.1:169-1833 GCF_003265705.2 Callorhinus ursinus | reverse complement strand
TTGATTGGATTATTTGTTCTTTGGGTGTTGAGTTGGATAAGTTCTTTATACATTTTCGATACTAGCCTTTTATCTGATATGTCATTTGCAAATAGTTTCTCCCATTCTGTTGGTTGTCTTTTGGTTTTGTGGACTGTTTCTTTTGTTGTGCAAAAGCTTTTTATCTTGATCAATCCCAATGTTCATTTTTGCCCTGGCCTCCCTTGCCTTTGGCGATGTTTCTAGGAAGAAGTTGCTGTGGCTGAGGTGGAAGAGGTTGCTGCCTGTGTTCTCCTTTAGGATTTTGATGGACTCCTGTCTCACGTTTAGGTCTTTCAACCATTTGGAGTCTATTTTTGTGTGTGGTGTAAGGAAATGGTCCAGTTTCATTCTTCTGCATGTGACTGTCCAATTTTCCCAACACCATTTGTTGAAGAGACTGTCTTTTTGCCATTGGACATTCTTTCCTGCTTTGTCAAAGATGAGTTGACCATAGAGTTGAGGGTCCATTTCTGGGCTCTCGATTCTGTTCCATTGATCGATGTGTCTGTTTTTGTGCCACTACCATACTGTCTTGATGACTACAGCTTTGTAATAGAGCTGGAAGTCCAGAATTGTGATGCCGCCAGCTTTGCTTTTCTTTTTCAAGATTCCTCTGGCTATTCGGGGTCTCTTCTGGTTCCATACAAATTTTAGGATTATTTGTTCCATTTCTTTGAAAAAGGTGGATGGTGTTTTGATGGGGATTGCACTGAATGTGTAGATTGCTCTAGGTAGCACTGACATCTTCAAAGTGTTTGTTCTTCCAATCCATGAGCATGGAACGTTTTTCCATTTCTTTGTGTCTTCTTCAATTTCTTTCCTGAGTATTTTATAGTTTCCTGAGTACAGATCCTTTGCCTCTTTGGTTAAATTTATTCCTACGTATCTTATGGTTTTGGGGGCAATTGTAAATGGGATCGACTCCTTGATTTGTCTCTCTTCTGTCTTGTTGTTGGTGTATAGGAATGCAGCTGATTTCTGTGCACTGATTTTATATCCTGCTACTTGACTGAATTCCTGTATGAGTTCTAGCAGTTTTGGGGTGGAGTCCTTTGGGTTTTCCACATACAGTATCATATCATCTGCAAGGAGTGAGAATTTGACTTCCTCTTTGCCGATTTGGATGCCTTGGATTTCTTTTTGTTGTCTGATTGCTGTGTCAAGGACTTCTAATACTATGTTGAATAGCAGTGGTGAGAGTGGACATCCCTGCTGTGTTCCTGACCTTAGGGGAAAAGCTCTCCGCTTTTCCCCATTGAGAATGATATTTGCTGTAGGTTTCTCATAGATGGCTTTTATGATATTGAGGTATGTACCCTCTATCCCTATAAGAGTTTTGATCAAAAAAGGATGCTGTCCTTTGTTAAATGCTTTTTCTGCATCTATTGAGAGGATCATATGACTCTTGTTCTTTCTTTTGTTATTTTATTGAATCACGTTGATTGATTTGTAGATGTTGAACCAACATTGCATCCCAGGGATAATTCCCACTTGGTCATGGTGAATAATCCTTTTATGTACTGTTGGATCCTATTGGGTAGTATTTTGGTGAGAATTTTTGCATCCATGTTCATGAAGGATATTGGTCTGTAATTGTCCTTTTGGATGGGGTCTTTGTCTGGTTTTGGGATCAAGGTAATGGT
>NW_027405890.1:0-69 GCF_003265705.2 Callorhinus ursinus | reverse complement strand
GATATTGGTCTGTAATTCTCCTTTTTGATGGGGTCTTTGTCTGGTTTTGGGATCAAGGTAATGGTGGCC
>NW_027405889.1:0-1833 GCF_003265705.2 Callorhinus ursinus | reverse complement strand
CTGCATGTTTTGGATGAGATCTCACGAGATTTGGAGTAAAACTCACCCGATGTCCATGAGATCTCACGAGATTTCGATTGACATCTCACGCAATATCCATGAGATCGCACGAGATTTGGACGGAAGTCTCCAAGGTTTGGATGAGCTCTCACGAGACTTGGAGGAAAATATCCCCGAATTCCAAGAGGTCTCACGAGAGTTGGAGTGAAATCTCGCCCAAGGTCCCTTTTATCTCACGAGAGTGTAGGGACATCTCGCCCGATATCATTGAGACCTCATGAGATTTGGATGGATATTTCGCCCAAGTTCGCTGAAATCTGACGAGGTTTGTCCTGAAATCTCGCCCAAGTCATTGTGACCTTGGCAGATTTCGAGTGAAATCTCATCCGATGTCCATGAGATCTCACGAGAATTGGTTTCAAGTCTCGTCCGATATCATGGAGACCTCACGAGATTTGGATTGAAATCTCGCCCAATGTCCAGGAGATCTCAGGAGATTTGGACTGAAGTCCCCAAGGTTTCGATTGGATCTCACGAGACTTGGAGTAAAATCTCGCCCGAATTCCAAGAGATCTCACAAGATTGAGAGTGAAATCTCGCCCAAGGTCCCTGATATCTCACGAGATTGGGAGTGAAATCTTACCCAAGGTCCCTGATATCTCTCGAGATTTGGAGTGACATCTCGCCCGATGTCATTGTGACCTGAGGAGATTTGGAGTGAAATCTCGCCCAAGGCCCATGATCTCACGACGTTTGGAGAGATATCTTACCCGATGTCCATAAGATCTCCCAAGATTTGGAGGAAAATCTCGCCTGATGTCCTTGAGATCTCCCGAGATTTAGATTACATCTCCATCAATAGCCATGAGATCTCACGAGATTGGCCCTGACGTCTCCAAGGTTTGAATGAGATCTCACAAGACTTGGAGTAAAATCTCGCCGAAAGACCAAGAGACTTCACGAGTGGTGGAGTGAAATCTCGCCTATGTCCCTGATATCTCACGCGATTTGTAATGACATCCTGGCCAATGTCATGGAGACCTCATGAGATTTGGACTGAAATCTCGACCGAGGGCCCTGATATCTCACGAGATTTCTTGCAATCTCGCCTGATGTCATTAGTATCACAGGAGATTTGGAGTGAAGTCTCGCCCCATATCCATGAGATCTCATGGGATTTGGACTGAAATCTCACCCGAGGTCCATGAGATCTCACGAGATTTGGTGTCAAAACTCGCCCGATATCCATGAGATCTCACGAGATTTAGAGTGAATACTCACTCAATATCCATGAGATCTCATTAGATTGGCACTGACGTCTCCAAGTTTTGGAGGAGATCTCACGAGACCTGGAGTCAAATCACACCCAAAGTCCAAGAGATCTCACAACATTGGGAGACAAATCTCACCCAAAATCCATGATATCTCTCGAGATTTGTAGTGAAATCTCGCCCGATGTCCCTGTGACCTCAAGGAGATTTGGAGTGAAATCTCGCCAAATGTCCATGAGATACCAAGATATTTGGAGTGAAATCTCAGCCGATATCCAGGCGATTTCACGAACATTGGAGTAAATTCTTGCCTGAGGTCCATGAGGTCTCACGACATATAGATTGAAATCTCGCTCAATATCCATGAGATCTCACGAGATTTCGATGGAAGTCTCCAAGGTCTGGATGAGATCTCACGAGACTTGGAGTAATATATCCCCAGTTCCAAGAGAGCTCACGAGAGTTGGAGTGAACCCTTGCCCAAACTACAAGAGATCTCACGAGAGTTGGAGTAAAATCTCAACCCAGGTGCCAGATATCTCAAGAGATTTATACTGAATTC
>NW_027405888.1:0-1834 GCF_003265705.2 Callorhinus ursinus | reverse complement strand
GGTCATTTCATCCCTGATCTGCCCACGCTGCGGCAAGGTTCGGGGGGTGGGAGATCTTTAGTCACCGTGAGTGTCTTCCTCCTCTTTCGGCCGGGGGAACCGCTGAATATGTGGTTTCCCTTGGGTAGGCTTGCAGCGCTCTCGTGCTGTGAATCCTTTCCGGGGTTCCCACCAGCGGGGTTTCTTTCTGGGTAGCAAGCTGATTCCTCTGGTATTGCTCAGGTGTCCCATGTCTGTGGGGCTCTGGAGCGATACCTGCGGAAAGAAGGCACTCAGGAGCCCACCTAGGGTTTGGGTTAGGCCCTAGGGTCATGGCAGGCAGAGCTCTCCTGGTCTCAGTGTTTTCAGAAGTGCCAAACGGCGCATTTTGCTTTGTGGTGTCAGTCTGTGTCCTCTGGTATTGCTCAGGTGGCCCAAATCCCTGGGGCATGGAGGCAAGGACCTAGGGAGAGACCTCTCAGAAGCAACGTGAGTGTTATGGTTAGTTTAGGGCCCAGGTGCACGGCACTCCTGGTGTGCAGTAACTGCGGCGAGCTTGGGATGGGCGGTGTGTCTTGAGGGCGGGAGTCAGGGTGAGTGTCAGGTTCAGGCATTGCGGCCCGGGCATGTTGAACTCAGGGTTGTGGGGACGGTCCGGCACAGTTCTCCCGCTCGGAATGCTTACCGGATTTGCCAGTGGCACGTTTTCCTTTTTCGTGGCAGGCTGAGTCCTTTGGTCCTGGAGAGGTGTCCCAAGTCTCTGAGGCTTTGGAGTCAGGCTTTGGGGCCAGACTCCGCTCGGAAGCCAAGCTAGGGTGAGGCTTAGGGCTGAAGGACATTACAGGCCTGACGTGCTGGCGCTGTGATGAACTTCCCGGGGTCTGAGTTGAGGCCTTGGGTCGGCGAGGGGTGTCAGGCTCAGGGATTGCGGCCCGGGCACGTTGAACTCGGGTTCGTGGGAACGGACAGGCACATTTCTCCTGCTCGGAATGTTTACCAGTGTTCCCCATGGCACGTGTTCCTGTTTATTGGCAGGCAGAGTCCCCTGGCCCTGGTCAGGTGTCCCCGGTCCCTGGGGCTTTGGAGCCGGGCGCCTGGGGACAGAACCTTCAGAAGCCTCCGTGAGATCCCGCTTAAGGACGAGGGGCATGGCAGCATTGATGTGCAAGCACTGTAGCCAGCTCTTGGGGGTTTGTCTTGAGGGAGTGGGTCAGGTTGAGCGTCAGTCTCAGGGTTGGCCGCCTGAGGGCGCCAAGTTGGTGCGTTGGTTGGGATGGGCATTCTGAGATGTCCTGTTCTGAATGCTCTCCGGAGCTGCAAGGTGTGCATTTGAATTCTTTGTGGTGTTGGAGTCCTCAGATGTTGCTCAGTTACTGCCATCCGTGGGGCTTTGGAGCCAGCCGTCTGTATCCAGAAACTTAGAAGCCAACCTAGGAATAGACCTAGGGCCTAGGGTCATTGGAGCCCTGATCTGGCTACGCTGGGGCCAGCTTTGGGGTGCGGGGGATCCGAGTCAGGGGTGTGGGTCCGGGTGAGTGTCAGGCTCAGGTTTGGAGGGCAGGGGGCCGTTGAATGTGGCATTTTGCCGGGATGGACACGCAGAGTACTCCTATTCGGAAAGCTTTGCCCCGAGTTCCCAGCGGTGAGGCCCGCGAGTGATAGGGTGAGGGCATAGGGGCAGAGCAGGCCTGACGTGCCAGCACTGTGGCCTCCTTCCCCGGGGGTTTGTCTTGAGGTCGTGTGTCAGGTTGGGCATCAGGCTCAGGACTGGCCGCCAGAGGGCACAAAATTTGTGCATTCCTTGGGATGGGCATTCAGAGTTCTCCTGCTCTGAATGCCTTCCTGAGTTCCCAAT
>NW_027405887.1:0-1835 GCF_003265705.2 Callorhinus ursinus | reverse complement strand
CGTTCTTCCCTCCGAGGCCCTGCCGCCTGTTGTTATTAATGGGTCCTCTTCCTCGGTTCAGGTCTTCATTCTCCTGCTGATGCACGAACCCTGCTGTGGCACTTCACCTGGCCAGATCCGACATTCAGGCGTCCACTCACCAGTAGCCACTTTGCCCGAAACTTTACTCCCACCAGCTTGCCACTCCACCCGCCAGTAACGCCCATCTCAGTAGATCACTTTGCCGCCTCCGCAAAAAGAGAGAAACCTTTTCCGTTTTCCTTCGCCTAACACAAACTTCCTTAAAGCACGGATTCCACTCTCCATTCCCCGCTCCCCCCGCCCCCCAGTATCACAGAGTCCAGTCTGAGATCAGTCTCTTCTCTCTCTTTCGACTGGATCCCAAGCATCAGCATTTAATCAGTCCTAAGCCTTCCTCTGCCCCTCACCCCACCCTTCCAGCTGCCACCCGGTCCCCTCTCCTACTCCGCATAACTGAAAAAAGAGCTGCCGGTCCCCACGCCCCCCCTCTCCCTTTCTAGTCTTTCTAGTCTTCTTGGTTTCCACATTCGCTGAAATTGCCTTTCCTGTAGTCACCATAATCACTAAATCCAGACACTCTCCTTTCTCATTTTACTTGATCTCTCAGCAAAATTCTTCCTCAGACACACTTCTTTTGGTGATAGTGGTCTGCTGCTCTCCTGTTTTCCCCAGTTTCCTTACTTTGTTCATCTGCTGTTTGATGACTTCCAAAGGACATTATTTTTAAGGTCTCAGCCCTTTCATGCCACAATTTTTCCCTGTATGATTTAATCCACTGCCAATGTTTCAATCAATATATCTCAGATTTACAGTCCAGTCCTTATTTATCTGAGCTTCAAACCCATTTATCCAGCTTCCCCCGGTTGTGTCACTAGCACCTGGGATGGAAGACGTTCCAAATAGAATGCATGTTTTCACTGCTTTCTCCTCCTCAGGTCTCCCTGTAATAGTGATGGTACTGCCACAGTATTTTCCAAACCCTTGGCATCTAACAAATCACCAAGATTGTACTTGCTAAATGTCTATCAAGTCTGCCCACTTCTTTCCATTTCCACTGCCATATATAAAAATGTCATGCTGCTGTGCATGTGTCTTCCTAACCCACATTCAGTGATGTCACATTGTCAGATTACAATTGGTCATTGGGAGGGTATTTACACCATAGAAATCGGCAAACACTATGAATCAGGGCTTAATTTGTTTTGCTGATTGTCTCTAGGCTTTAGAAAGTGATGGGTTAATAATGCAGATTAAACTTTAAAATGTGTTGTGCTTAGTGCTGAAGCTAAAAGATTTTAGTTTAATGGGTTTATTTATACAGGGTAAAAAATAGTTTAACAGATCACATATCAGATTTAGTGACAATAAGTTTATTGGGAAAAGAGCAGATTGAGATCCAATCCTTTTGTGAAATCACGGTTGAATTATAAGCATTGGTTGGATCCAGATACAAACCCTCAGCAAAACTCAACAAAGGCATTTTGTGAGAATGCCTGAATGATGCTGCGTGACCTGGCCCCTTGGGTCTCGTGCGCCTGTCGCCTGTGTTTCCTGAGCTCAGCCACATTGGCCTTTTATAGCCCTAGAGTGTGTTATGCTGCTTTCCATCTTGGGCTGTTCACGTACCCTGCAGCACTTTCTCCTGCTTTTCTTGTGACACTTGGCTAACTCTAATTCATCCTTCAGGTCCCTGTTCAAATGTCAATTTCTTAGAAAAGCCTTCCCTGAATTATCTCCCCAAACACCCTTAGGTCCCTCTTTATATGCCTGCCTGCCTGACTTCTTCCTGTCTGGGAGGAGTTGTTTCAAATCTG
>NW_027405886.1:0-1835 GCF_003265705.2 Callorhinus ursinus | reverse complement strand
CGTTCTTCCCTCCGAGGCCCTGCCGCCTGTTGTTATTAATGGGTCCTCTTCCTCGGTTCAGGTCTTCATTCTCCTGCTGATGCACGAACCCTGCTGTGGCACTTCACCTGGCCAGATCCGACATTCAGGCGTCCACTCACCAGTAGCCACTTTGCCCGAAACTTTACTCCCACCAGCTTGCCACTCCACCCGCCAGTAACGCCCATCTCAGTAGATCACTTTGCCGCCTCCGCAAAAAGAGAGAAACCTTTTCCGTTTTCCTTCGCCTAACACAAACTTCCTTAAAGCACGGATTCCACTCTCCATTCCCCGCTCCCCCCGCCCCCCAGTATCACAGAGTCCAGTCTGAGATCAGTCTCTTCTCTCTCTTTCGACTGGATCCCAAGCATCAGCATTTAATCAGTCCTAAGCCTTCCTCTGCCCCTCACCCCACCCTTCCAGCTGCCACCCGGTCCCCTCTCCTACTCCGCATAACTGAAAAAAGAGCTGCCGGTCCCCACGCCCCCCCTCTCCCTTTCTAGTCTTTCTAGTCTTCTTGGTTTCCACATTCGCTGAAATTGCCTTTCCTGTAGTCACCATAATCACTAAATCCAGACACTCTCCTTTCTCATTTTACTTGATCTCTCAGCAAAATTCTTCCTCAGACACACTTCTTTTGGTGATAGTGGTCTGCTGCTCTCCTGTTTTCCCCAGTTTCCTTACTTTGTTCATCTGCTGTTTGATGACTTCCAAAGGACATTATTTTTAAGGTCTCAGCCCTTTCATGCCACAATTTTTCCCTGTATGATTTAATCCACTGCCAATGTTTCAATCAATATATCTCAGATTTACAGTCCAGTCCTTATTTATCTGAGCTTCAAACCCATTTATCCAGCTTCCCCCGGTTGTGTCACTAGCACCTGGGATGGAAGACGTTCCAAATAGAATGCATGTTTTCACTGCTTTCTCCTCCTCAGGTCTCCCTGTAATAGTGATGGTACTGCCACAGTATTTTCCAAACCCTTGGCATCTAACAAATCACCAAGATTGTACTTGCTAAATGTCTATCAAGTCTGCCCACTTCTTTCCATTTCCACTGCCATATATAAAAATGTCATGCTGCTGTGCATGTGTCTTCCTAACCCACATTCAGTGATGTCACATTGTCAGATTACAATTGGTCATTGGGAGGGTATTTACACCATAGAAATCGGCAAACACTATGAATCAGGGCTTAATTTGTTTTGCTGATTGTCTCTAGGCTTTAGAAAGTGATGGGTTAATAATGCAGATTAAACTTTAAAATGTGTTGTGCTTAGTGCTGAAGCTAAAAGATTTTAGTTTAATGGGTTTATTTATACAGGGTAAAAAATAGTTTAACAGATCACATATCAGATTTAGTGACAATAAGTTTATTGGGAAAAGAGCAGATTGAGATCCAATCCTTTTGTGAAATCACGGTTGAATTATAAGCATTGGTTGGATCCAGATACAAACCCTCAGCAAAACTCAACAAAGGCATTTTGTGAGAATGCCTGAATGATGCTGCGTGACCTGGCCCCTTGGGTCTCGTGCGCCTGTCGCCTGTGTTTCCTGAGCTCAGCCACATTGGCCTTTTATAGCCCTAGAGTGTGTTATGCTGCTTTCCATCTTGGGCTGTTCACGTACCCTGCAGCACTTTCTCCTGCTTTTCTTGTGACACTTGGCTAACTCTAATTCATCCTTCAGGTCCCTGTTCAAATGTCAATTTCTTAGAAAAGCCTTCCCTGAATTATCTCCCCAAACACCCTTAGGTCCCTCTTTATATGCCTGCCTGCCTGACTTCTTCCTGTCTGGGAGGAGTTGTTTCAAATCTG